>NC_134086.1:54420694-54723724 GCF_000715075.1 Nicotiana tabacum
GTATTCAGGAAACCAGCGGGGTCGCTTTCACTACTTATTAGTTTTCGGGAACTGCCTTCACTTGGTGGGAGGCCTTTGAGAGGCGTAGGCCTATTGGTGTAGCACCCCTTACCTGGCAGCAATTCTCCGTTCTCTTTCTGGAGAAGTATGTACCGTAGTCTCGTAGAGAGGAGCTGCGTAGGTAGTTTAAGTGGTTGCATCAGGGAGAGATCACTATGACGCAGTATGAGATGAGGTTCTCCGAGTTAGCTTGTCATGCTATTTGGTTGGTTCCGACAGATAGAGAGAGGATTAGGAGGTTTATTATTGGCCTCACTTATTAGCTTCGTATTCTCATAACCATATAGAGGGTGATTGGTGCTACCTATGAGGAGGTTGTAGACATTGCTCGGGAGGTTGAGTTTGTTCATCGCTAGGAGTGAGAGGAGAGGGAGGCCAAGAGGCCTCGAGGATCTGGTAGTTATAGTAGTGCTCCTTCGAGAGGTCAGTTTTAGCACGACAGAGTCCGTCCATTCAGGCATGCTCAACCAGCTCACCTAGGTTATCGTGGGGCGTCATCGGGTCATGGTTCTTGTGAGCAGTTTAAGATTCCCGTTTCGACTGTCCTTTAATTCGAAAAAACTCCTGTACCCTCGCGAGGGCGGAAAAAGGAGGTGTGACAGTTCTCATAGTTCTCATTAGGGCCAGTCATCACTTAGTGCCCTTCCAGCTCACAGTTCGTCCCGTGCTCCATCAGTGCAGGGCTCTTTTATGCCAGGTGCATCTGTTAGTCATTCGTTGCTAGGGGTTCCCTTCAGTCCCCTTCTCCAGCACCCGCGAGTTGCTATAAGTGTGGAGAGATGGGCCATATGTGGAGGCAGTGTCCTCTTCGTCTTGTGGGCCCATCTCAGTAGAGGGGTCAATCATCGGCTTTCATCGCCAGTTACTTCATCATCACCTACCCAATCAGCTAGGGGTGGAAGTCAGCCAGCTAGGGGTCGGCCTAGAGGGGGAGGTCGATTAGGTGGCGGTCAGGCCCGTTTCTATGCACTTCTAGCTAGACCTGATGCTATTGCTTCCGATGCTGTTATTACATGTATTGTTTTAGTCTACCACAAAGATGCCACTTTATTATTTGATCCCGGTTCCACCTTTTCTTATGTGTCATCATACATTGCTCATTATTTGGGTACGCCACGTGAGTCTCTTGCTTCACCTGTTCATGTATCTACCTCGGTGGGTGATACTGTTGTTGTAGACCTTGTGTACCGGTCATGTGTGGTGACTATTGGGGGACTAGAGACCCGAGTGTATCTTTTATTATTGTGTATGGTTGATTTCGCTGTTATTTTGGGCATGGATTGGCTATCTCCATGTCAGGCTATTCTGGATTATCATTCCAAGACAGTCACATTGGCTATAACGGGTCTGCCACAAATTGAGTGGCGTGGTTTGACTGATTATGTTCCCAGTAGAGTAATCTCATTCTTGAAAGCCCATCTTATGGTTGGGAAGGGTTGTCTTTCGTATCTAGCCTTTATGATGGATGTTGGTGCAGAGACTCCTAGTATTGATTCTGTTCCAATTGTGAGGGATTTTCTCGATGTATTTCCTGCAGACCTGTCAGGCATGCCACCGGATAGGAATGTTTATTTTGGTATTGACCTGGTGCCAGTCACTTAGCCCATTTCTATTCCACCGTATTGTATGGCACCAGCGAAGTTGAAGGAGTTAAAGGAGCAACTTCAGGAACTCCATTATAAGGAGTTCATTTGGCCTAGTGTGTCACCTTGGGGTACGCCGGTTCTATTTTTGAAGAAAAAGGATGGCACTATGAGGATGTGCATTGATTATAGGCAATTGAAAAAAGTAACAGTTAAGAACAAGTATCCTTTGCCTCGCATTAATGATTCGACCAGCTTTAGGGAGCGAGAGTGTTCTCCAAGATTGATCTCCGTTTAGGTTACCACCAGTTGAAGATCAGGGACTCGAATATCCTAAAGATAGCTTTTAGGACCCGATATAGTCATTATGAGTTCTTCGTGATGTCTTTTGGGCTAACCAATGCCCTAGTAGCGTTCATGTCTTTGATGAACAGCGTGTTCCGGCCTTATCTCGACTTGTTTGTCATAGTCTTCATTGATGATATTTTGGTGTATTCACGTAGTCAGGAGGAGCATGCGGAGCATTTGAGAGTTGTGCTATAGAGATTGAGGGAAGAGAAGCTTTATGCAAAATTCTCCAATTGTGAGTTTTGGCTCAGTTCAGTGGCTTTCTTGGGGCACTTGGTGTCCAACGAGGGTATTCAAGTTAATCTGAAGAAGATAGAGCCTGTTTAGAGTTGACCCAGACCGTCCTTAGCCACAGAGATTCACAGCTTTCTTGGTTTGGCAGGCTATTATCGCCAGTTTGTTCAGGGTTTCTCATCTATCGCATCACCCTTGACCAAGTTGACTTAGAAGGGTGCTTCATTTTTGTGGTCGGAGGAATGTGAGGAGAGCTTCCAGAAGCTCAAGACATCCTTGACCACAACTCCAGTGTTAGTTTTGCCATCAGCTTTAGGTTCATATATTGTGTATTGTGATGATTCGAGAGTTGGTGGTATGTGTGTTTTGATGTAGGAGGGTAGAGTTATTGCTTATGCTTCTCGTCAGTTGAAGCCCTATGAGAAGAACTACCCCGTTCATTATTTGGAGTTGGCTACCATAGTTCACGCATTGAAGATTTGGAGGCATTACTTGTATGGGGTGTCTTGTGAGGTGTTTATTGATCATCGTAGCCTCCAACACTTGTTTAAGCAGAAGGATCTTAATTTGAGGCAGCGAAGGTGGTTAGAGGTGCTAAAGGATTATGACATCACTATATTATACCATCCGGGAAAGGCCAATGTGATGGCTGATGCTTTGAGCGAAAGGCAGTGAGTATGGGGAGTTTGGCATATATTCTAGTTTGGGAGAAACCTCTTGCAGTTGATGTTCAGGCCTTAGCCAATCGGATCGTGAGGTTAGATATTTCGGAGCCCAGTCGGGTATTGACTTGTGTGGTTTCTCGGTCTTCCTTATATGATCGCATCAGAGAGCGCCAGTATGATGATCTGCATTTGCTTATGCTTAAGGACAGAGTTCAGCATGATGATTCCAGAGACGTCACCATTGGCAATAATGTGGTGTTGAGGATGCATGGCCGGATTTATGTGCCCAATGTGGATGGGTTTCGGGAGTTGATTCTGGAGGAGGCCCATAGCTCGCGGTATTCCATTTATCCGGGTACCGCGAAGATGTATCAAGATTTGAGGCAGCATTATTAGCGGAGGAGAATGAAGAAAGACATTGTGGGATTCGTGGCTCGGTGTCTCAATTGTTAGCAAGTAAAATATGAGCATCAGAGACCGGGTGGCTTACTTCAGCGGATGGATATTCCAGAGTGGAAGTGGGAGAGGATCACTATGGACTTTGTAGTTGGACTTCCACAGACTTTGAAGAATTTCGATGCTATTTGGGTGATTGTGGATTGGCTGACCAAGTTCGCGCACTTCATTCCTGTGTGTACTACTTATTCTTCAGAGTGGTTGGCAGAGATATATATCTGGGAGATTGTTCGTTTGCATGGTTTCCTAGTTTCCATTATTTCAGATAGGGGCACTCAGTTTACTTCGTAGTTTTGGAGGCCTGTGCACCGAGAGTTGGGTAGTTAGGTTGAGCTGAGCACAACGTTTCACCCTTAGAGGGACGGGCAGTCCGAGCACACTATTCAGATATTGGAGGACATGTTTCACGCTTGAGTCATTGATTTCGGTGGGTCATGGGATCAGTTTCTACCGCTCGCAGAGTTTGCTTATAACAATAGCTACCAGTCGAGTATTCAGATGGCTCCATATGAGGCCTTGTATGGGAGGTGGTGTAGGTCTCAAGTTGGTTGGTTCGAGCCCGGTGAGGCTAGTCTATTGGGGACAGACTTGGTGCAGGATGCTTTATAAAAGGTGAAGGTGATTTAGGAAAGGCTTCGTATAGCGCAGTCGAGGCAAAAGAGTTAAGCTGATAAGAAGGTTCGGCATTCGTCCTACATGGTTGGCGAGAAGGTTCTATTGAAGGTTTCGCCCATGAAGGGTGTTAAGAGATTTGGGAAGGTAAATTGAATCCTCGGTTCATTGGGCCTTTTGAGGTGTTTCGGAGGATTGGGGAGGTAGCTTATGAGCTTTCTTTGCCACCCTGCTTATCAAGTGTGCATCCAGTATTTCATATTTCTATGCTTCGGAAGTATATTGGTGATCTATCTCATGTTTTGAATTTCAGCACGGTTCAGTTGGATAATGATTTGACCTATGATGTGGAGCCAGTAGCTATTTTGGAGTGCCAGGTCCGAAAGTTGAGATAAAAAAATATAGCTTTAGTGAAAGTGCAATGGATAGGTCGGCCCGTGGAGGAGGCTACCTGGGAGACCCAGCGGGAGATGTGGAGCAGATATCCTCACCTGTTTGAGGCATCAGGTATGTTTCTTGACTCGTTCGAGGAAAAATATTTGTTTAAGAGGGGGAAGATGTGACCACCTGACCAGTCGTCTCATGAGTTACCACTTTGTTTCCCCCATTTCTGCTTCTTATTGCTTTGTCTATTAGTTCTATATGTGATCGGGTTAGTTGGTTTGGGTTCGGAAAGGATTCGGTAAGGTTTGAGACACTTTGTCTCTTTTGAGGAAGCTTAAGTTAGAAAAGTCAACCAGATGTTGAGTTATGTGTTAGAGGGCTTGGGTGTGAGTTTCGATGGTTTGGATAGCTTCGGAAGGTGATTTGGGACTTAAGAGCGTGATCAGAATGTATTTTGGTGGTTCGGAGTAGATTAAGGCTTGAATTGGCGAAGTTGGTATTTTGTCGATTTCCGGTTGATGGGTGAAATTTTGATATAGGGGTCGGAATGGGTTTCCGAGAGTTGTAGTAGTTCTGTTGTGTCATTTGGGATGTGTGTGCAAAATTTCAGCTCATTCGGACCACCACCGGCGGATTGGGGACCGCAGGTGCGATGCCGCAGGTGCGAGGAGGAAAGCCGTTGAAGCTGAAGAACGTGAGGGAGGCAGAAACCACAAAAGTGGTTGGAGAACCGCACCTGTGATGGCTCAGGTGCGGATATTGAATCGCAGATGTGAAAATGAGGACTTAAGTGAGGACCGCAGATGCGTGGTCTTGACCGCAGAAGCGGTACCACAGAAGCGGGAATTGGGCCACAGGTGCGAAATCCCTTGGGCAGAACATATAAATTATTTCCTTCGCAATTTTTGAGCTATTCCACCATTTCTAAGTCGGCTTTGGAGTTTTTTGGACGATTTTGAAGAGAGAATTCAAGGGAACTTCATTGAGGTAAGGATTTTGGACCTAAAACTCGTTCCTATGGTATTATTTCACGGATTAGAGCTATAATTAATGGAATTTAAGGGTTAAAATTAGGGAAACTAGGGCTTGGTATTGGAGACCTAGACTTGAGGATTTGAGGGACCATTTGTGGTCGGATTTTGGTACTTTTGATATGTATTAATTCGTGGGGAGATAAGGAACCTATTGATGTGAATTTTATCGAATTTGAGAGTGGGCTCGGGGGTTAGGTTTTGGAAATTTCGGGATTTTATTTGTAAATTGGTTATTTTCGCTTGGGCTTCGTTTCCTTGGCATATTTTGACGCCGTGATTCTGATTTTGGATAGATTCGACATGAGTGGACGCCGATTCGAGAGGCAAAGGCATCGCGGGCTAGAGATTTGACCAGATTGAGGTGGCTAATGATTGTAAATGATGTCCTGAGGGTATGAAATCCTGATTGCACATCGTTGTGCTATATTGAGGTGACACACAAGCTAGATGACGAGCTTGGGGTGGTGCACTATTGGGGATTGTGACTTAGTCCATCCCGAGTGATTGTTTTACCGCATATTTGACTGAAAACTATCTGCTATCATCATGTTTTGGGCTGAATGCCATATTTAGTCCTCGTGCGAACTATTTGAACCCTTAGGGGATTTTAAATGATATTTTGGGCTGAGCACTATGTTTTACTATTGCCCAAGTGGCTTTGAGATTCTGACTGAGTAAGGCTGAGGCTTATGTTGTGAGGAAACACTAATTATGATTATGAGGTCGAGGGCTTGAGATTTGTATGCCACGAGGTGGCTAGTTGATATGAGGCCGAGAGCCTAGTGATGATGTCACGAGATTGCTTGATATTGTGCTTGGGCCATAAGGGGCCCTTCTAGGAGTCTGCACACCCCCAGTGAGCGCGGGTACCTATTGTGATGTGAGATATATCTAAAGGGGCTGGTATTGTCCTAAAATATTGCCCCATGGGCAGAATCGTTCACATTGTGCACGAGGGGCGAACCTTTATGTGCTTATCTTCCTTATTTCCTATCATTTACCTACTTAATTGTTAAAAAGGCCTTTTATGAAGTTTAAACTGAACTGAAGTGATTTTTACTTATCTTTACAGATTCACTATTTTACTGGCTTTTTACTTCTTCATTATAGCCTGTAATGTGCCTTACGTGATTTCTTGCTTTCAGTCTTTATTTATGATTATTACTCACTGTACTCTCTACACACCGTGCACAGATTCAGGCATTGTTGATGCTGAAAGCGAGATTTGAGAGCTCCCGGCAGACTTCAGAGTTCACGAGGTAGCTGTTTGGCATCCGTAGTCCCATGTTTCTCTCCCCTTATCTCATTTCTTTTCCGTTATTGGTGGCTTTGTAATAGCTTTGTAGACTTTTCAGACTTGTGTTATAATTGGTAGATGCTCATGACTAGTGACACCCCAGTATCGGGCTAAGTTGGTTTTACTTCCGCATTGTTCTATTCATTGCTTACTTTGGGATTATTTATTACGCTTTAGACTTAATTATTATTGCTAATGCCTAAAACTGAAATGGGAAAGTGTCGGCTGGCCTTGTCTTCACGAGAGGCACCATCATGACCAGGTCCGGGTTTAGGGTCGTGACAAGTTGGTATTAGAGCCTAGGTTACATAGGTCTCACGAGTCATGAGAATGTTTAATAAAGTCTCGCGGATCGGTACGGAGAAATCTGTATTTATTCTCAAGAGGCTACAAAACCTTTAGGAAAAACTTCATATTCTTGAAATTCTTGTCGCACGAATTTGTTGATCCGAGTACCATACTTCTGTTATTCTATTATCTCACAGATGGTGAGGACACGCGCTACTGGTCAGGATGGACGACCACCAGTACCACCAGATGTGACCAATAGAGGCAGATGACGCGGTCGTGGTCGTAGTAGGGGCAGAGGTGTGGCTCGCACAACAGCTAGGACAACACCTGCAGATGCAATAGCCACCCCAGTTCAGGATCATGTCCTAGTTGTGGACGCTCCAACAACACCAGCTCAGGCACCAGCTGTGCCTACTGTGATTTCTGGTATTCAGGAGGCCTTGGCTCAGATACTATCAATTTGCACTAGCCTAGCTCAGGCGATTTCAGTCACTACAGCCGCAACTACTTCTCAGGCCGGGGGAGGCAATTAGACTCTCGCCGCTACCACACATGAGCAGGTCGTTTAGGGACTTCAAACGCCGGGGGCACATCCAGCCCAGCCGATTGCAGCTGCTTAGGACTATGTAGTTCCTGCCATGCTAGAGGACGAGCAGCGTAGGTTGGAGAGGTTTGGTAGACTTCAGCCTCTGACCTTCAGTGGTGCAGAGGGCGAGGATGCCCATGGTTTCTTGGATAAGTGTTAGAGGATGCTTCGTACAGCGAGTATTCTGGAGACCAGCAGGGTCTTTTTCATTACTTATTAGTTTTCGGGAGCTGCCTTCACTTGATGGGAGACTTTTGAGAGGCGTAGGCCTGTTGGTGTAGTATCCCTTACCTGGCAGCAGTTCTCCGTTCTCTTTTTGGAGAAGTAAGTACTGCAGTCTTGAAGAGAGGAGCTGTGCAGGTAGTTTGAGTGGTTGCATCAGGGAGAGATGACTGTGACACAGTATGAGATGAGGTTCTTCGAGTTAGCTCGTCATGCTATTTGGTTGTTCCGACATATAAAGAGATTATTAAGAGGTTTATTGATGGCCTCACTTATCAGCTCTGTATTCTCATGACTAGGGAGATGGTGATTGGTGCTTCCTATAGGGATTGAGCCTATTCATTGCCAGGAGCGAGAGGAGACGGAGGCCAAGAGGCCTCGAGGATCTGGTAGTTATAGAGGTGCTCCTTCGAGAGGTCAGTTTCAGCACGGCAGACGTCGTCCATTCAGGCATGCTCAGCTAGCTTGCCCAGGTTATCATGGGGCGTCATCGGGTCATGGTTCTCACAGTTCTTATCAGGACTAGTCATCACTTAGTGCCCTTCCAGCTTAGAGTTCATCCCGTGCTCCATCAGTTCAGGGCTCTTCTATGCCAGGTGCATCTGCTAGTCACTCCGGTACTAGGGGTTCCCTTCAGTCCCTTTCTCCAGCACCTAGGAGTTGCTATAAGTGTGGAGAGATGGGCCATATGCGGAGGTAGTATCCTCTTCGTATTGCGGGCCCATCTCAATAGAGGGGTCAATTATCGGCTTCAGCGCCAGTTACTTCATCATCACCTACCCAGTCAGCTAGGGGTAGAAGTCAGTCGGCTAGGGGTCGCCCTAGAGGGAGAGGTCGCTCAGGTGGCGGTAAGTCCCGTTTCTATGCACTTCCAGCCAGACCTGATGTTATTGCTTCCGATATTGTTATTACAGGTGTTGTTTCAGTTTGCCACAAAGATGCCTCAGTATTATTTGATCCCGGTTTCACCTTTTTCTTATATGTCATCATACTTTGCTCATTATTGGGTATACCACGTGAGTCTCTTGCTTCACCTATTCATGTATCTACTCCGGTGGGCGATACTGTTGTTGTAGACCGTGTGTAGCAGTCGTATGTGGTGACTATTCGGGGAATGGAGACCTGAGTGGATCTTTTATTATTGTGTATGGTAGATTTCGATGTCAATTAGGGCATGGATTGGCTATCTCCGTGTCGGGCTATTCTGTACTGTCTTGGCACAGATTGAGTGGCAAGGTTTGACTGATTATGTTCCCAGTAGAGTAATCTCATTCTTGAAAGACCAGCGTATGGTTGGGAAGGATTGTATTTCGTATCTAGCCTTTATGAGGGATGTCGGTGCAGAGACTCCTAGTATTGATTCTGTTCCAGTTGTGAGGGATTTTCTGGATGTGTTTCCTGCAGACCTGCCGGGCACGCCACCGAACAGGGATGTCTATTTTGGTATTGACCTGGTGTCGGGAACTCAACCCATTTCTATTCCGCCTATCATATGGCACCAACAAAGTTGAAGGAGTTAAAGGAGCAGCTTTAGGAACTCCTTGATAAGGGGTTCATTCGGCCTAGTGTGTCACCTTGGGGTACGCTAGTTCTATTTGTGAAGAAGAAGGATGGAACTATGAGGATGTGTATTGATTATAGGAAATTGAACAAATTAACAGTTAACAACAAGTATCATTTATCTCACATTAATGATTTATTCGACCAGCTTCAAGGAATGAGAGTGTTCTCCAAGATTGATCTCTGTTAAGGTTACCACCAATTGAAGATTAGGGACTCAGATATCCTAAAGACAACTTTAAGGATCCGATATGGTCATTATGAGTTCTTGGTGATGTCTTTTAGGCTGACCAATGCCCCAGTAGCGTTCATGCATTTGATGAATAGCGTGTTCTGGACTTATCTTGACTCGTATGTCATAGTCTTCATTGATGATATTCTGGTGTATTCGCGTAGTCAGGAGGAGCACGCGAAGCATTTGGGAGTTAAGTTGCAGAGATTGAGGGAGGAGAAGCTTTATGCAAAATTCCCCAAGTTTGAGTTTTGGATTAGTTTAGTGGCTTTCTTGGGGTACGTGGTGTCTAGCGAGGGTATTCAAGTTGATCCGAAGAAGATAGAGGCAGTTCAGAGTTGACCCAGACCGTCTTTAGCCATAGAGCTTTGCAGCTTTCTTGGTTTGGCAGGCTATTATCGCCAGTTTGTTCTGGGATTCTCATATATCGCATCACCCTTGACAAAGTTGACTCAGAAAGGTGCTTCATTTGTGTGGTCATAGGAATGTGAGGAGAGCTTTCAGAAGCTCAAGACAGCCTTGACCACAGCTCCAGTGTTAGTTTTGCATCAGCTTCAGGTTCATATACCGTGTATTGTGATGATTCGAGAGTTGGTATTGGGTGTGTTTTGATGCAGGAGGGTAGAGTTATTGCTTATGCTTCTCGTCAGTTGAAGCCCCATAAGAAGAACTACCCCGTTCGTGATTTGGAGTAAGCTGCCATAGTTCACGCATTGAAGCTTTGGAGGAATTACTTGTATGGTGTGTCTTGTGAGGTATTTACTGATCATCGTAGCCCCCGGCACTTGTTCAAGAAGAAAGATCTTAATTTGAGGCAGCAGAGGTGGTTGGAGTTGCTAAAGAATTATGACATCACTATATTATACCATCTGGGAAAGGCCAATGTGGTGGACGATGCTTTGAGCCAAAAGGCGGTGAGTATGGGGAGTTTGACATATATTCTAGTTGGGGAGAGACCTTTTGCAGTTGATGTTCAGGCCTTGACCAATCAGTTCGTGAGTTTAGATATTTCGGAGCCCAGTCGGGTATTGGCTTGTGTAGTTTCTCGGTCTTCCTTATATGATCGCATCAGAGAGCGCCAGTATGATGATCCGCATTTGCTTGTCCTTAAGGACAGAGTTCAGCATGATAGATGCTAGAGACATGACCATTGCTGATGATGGGGCGTTGAGGATGCAAGGCCGGATTTGTGTACCCAATGTGGATGGGCTTCGGGAGTTAATTCTGGAGGACGCCCATAGCTCGTGGTATTCCATTTATCCAGGTGCCGCGAAGATGTATCAAGATTTGAGGTAGCATTATTGGCAGAGGAGAATGAAGAAAGACATTGTGGGATTTGTGGCTCGGTGTCTCAATTGTCAGCAGGTGAAATATGAGCATCGAAGACCGGGTGGCTTGTTTCAGCGGATGGATATTCCAGAGTGGAAGTGAGAGAGGATCACTATGGACTTTGTAGTTGGACTTCCATAGACTTTGAAGAAGTTCGATGCTATTTGGGTGATTGTGGATCGGCTGACCAAATCTGCGCATTTCATTCCTATGTGTACTACCTATTCTTCAGAGCGGTTGGTAGAGATCTATATCTAGGAGATTGTTCGTTTGCATGGTATCCCAATTTTCATCATATCAGATAGGGGCGCTCGGTTTACTTCGTAGTTTTGGAGGTTTGTGCAGCGAGAGTTGGGTACTCAGGTTGAGCTAAGCACAACTTTTCACCCGGAGCGAGACGGGCAGTACGAGTGCACTATTCAGATATTGGAGGACATGTTGTGCACTTGTGTCATTGATTTGGGAGTATCATGGGATCAGTTTCTACCGCTCATAGAGTTTTCTTATAACTATAGCTACCAGTCTATTATTCAGATGGCTCCATATAAGGCTTTGTATGGGAAGCGGTGTAGGTCACCAGTTATTTGGTTCGAGCCCAGCGAGGCTAGGCTATTGGGTACAGACTTGGTGCAGGATGCTTTAGAAAAGGTGAAGGTGATTCAGGAGAGGCTTCGTATTGCGCAGTCGAGGCAAAAGAGTTAAGCTGATAGGAAGGTTCGGGATGTGTCCTACATGATTGGCGAGAAGGTTCTGTTTAAGGTTTCGCCCATGATGGGTGTTATGAGATTTGGGAACAAAGGAAAATTGATTCCTCGGTTCATTGGGCCTTTTGAGGTGCTTCAAAGGATTAGGGAGGTGGCTTATGAGCTTGCCTTGCCACCCAACTTGTCGAGTGTGCATCCGATATTTTATGTTTCTATGCTTCGGAAGTATACTGGCGATCTGTCTCATGTTTTGGATTTCAGCACGATTCAATTGGATGATGATTTGACCTATGATGTGGAGCCAGTAGCTCTTTTGGAGCGTCAGGTTCGAAAGTTGAGATCAAAAGATATAGCTTCTCTGAAAGTGCACTGGAGAGGTCGGCCTGTGGAGGAGGCTACCTGGGAGGAGCGGGAGATGCAGAGCAGATATCCTCACCTGTTTGAGGCTTCAGGTATGTTTCATGACTCATTCGAGGACGAACGTTTGTTTATGAGGGGGAGGATGTGATGACCTGGCCAGTCGTCTCATGAGTTACCACTCTGTTTCCCCCATTCTACTTCTTATTGCTTTGTCTATCGGTTTTATATGTGATCGGGTTGGTTGGTTCGGGTTCGGAAAGGATTTGGTAAGGTTTGAGACATTTTGTCTCTTTTGGGGAAGCTTAAGTTGGAAAAGTTAACCGGATGTTGAGTTATGTGTTTGAGGGCTTGGATGTGAGTTCTGATGGTTTGGATAGCTTTAGGAGGTGATTTGGGACATAGGAGCGTGATCAGAATGTATTTTGGAGGTCTGGAGTAGATTTTGGCTTGAATTGGCGAAGTTAGTATTTTGACGATTTCCGGTTGATGGGTGAGATTCTGATATAGGGGTCAGAATGGGATTTCAAGGGTTGCAGTAGTTCCGTTGTATCATTTGGGATGTGTGTGCAAAATTTCAGGTTATTCGGACATGTTTTGGTTGATTCGATGTTGTTTGAGGTGTCTTGAAGATTGGTATAAGTTTGAATAAGGTTATGGGGTTTGTTTGTATTTTTGGTTGAGGTCTCGGGGACCTCGGGGTGATTTGGGATGGTTGATGGAGAGTTTGGAATTTTTGGTGAAGCTGCAGATTTTCTGCTTCTAGTGTTTCCGCACCTGCAGATTGGGGACCGCAGGTGCGAGGCCGCAGATGCGAGGAGGAAAGCCGCAAAAGCGGAAGAAGGTGAGGGAGGCAGACACCGCATAAGCGGTTGGAGAATCGCACTTGCGATGGCGCAGGTGCAGATATTGAATCGTAGATGCGAAAATGAGGACTTAAGTGAGGACCGCAAAAGCGGTACCACAGAAGCGGGAATTGGGCCACAGGTGCGAAATCCCTTGGCCAGAACATATAAATTGTTTCCTTCACGATTTTTGAGCTATTCCACCATTTCTAAGTCGGCTTTGGAGCTTTTTGGACGATTTTGAAGAGAGAATTCAAGGGAACTTCATTGAGGTAAGGATTTTGGACCTAAAACTCGTTCCTATGGTATTATTTCATGGGTTCGAGGTATAGTTAATGGAATTTAAGGGTTAAAATTGGGGAAACTAGGGCTTGATATTGAAGACCAAGACTTGAGGATTTGAGGGACCATTTGTGGTCGGATTTTGGTACTTTTGATATATATGAACTCGTGGGGAGATAATGAACCTATTAATGTGAATTTTATCGAATTTCAAGACGTGGGCTCGGGGGTCGGGTTTTAGAAATTTCGTGATTTAAGTTGTAAATTGATTATTTTCGCTTGGGCTTCGTTCCCTTAGCATATTTTGACGTCGTGATTATGATTTTGGATAGATTCGGTGCGAGTGGAGGCTGATTCAAGGGGCAAAGGCGTCGCGGGCTAGAGATTTGATCGAATTGAGGTGAGTATTGATTGTAAATGATGTCCTGAGGGTGTGAAACCCCAGATTGCACATCGTTGTGCTATATTAAGGTGACACACACGCTATATGACGAGTATGGGGTCGTGCACTATTGGGGATTGTTACTTAGTCCATCCCAAGTGATTGTTTTTCTGCATATTTGACTGAAAACTATCTGCTATCATCATGTTTTGGGCTGAATGCCATATTTGGGCAGAATGCCAACTATTTGAAAACTTAGGGGATTTTTATTGATGTTTCCTCACTGTTTTAACTTTGTACTTGAACTCAGTCATGCTATATTCTACTGTTTTTCATGACTCAGCCATGTTTAATATACTTAAACACATAAATGAGGTTTTAAATGATATTTTGGGCTGAGCACTATGTTTTACTGTTGCCCGAGTGGCTGTGAGATTCTGACTAAGTAAAGCTGAGGGATTATGTTGTTAGGAAACACTGATTATGATTATGAGGCCGGGGGCCTGAGATTTGTACGCCACGAGGTGGCTTGTTGATATGAGGCCGAGAGCCTAATAATGATGCCTCGAGATGGCTTGATATTGCGCTTGGGCCGTAAGGGGCCCCTCTAGGAGTCTGCACATCCCCAATGAGCGCGGGTATCCATTGTGATGTGAGATATAGCCTGAGGGGATAGTATTGTTCCATGTGTTGCTCGAGGGGCGGATTTGTTGACATTGTACCCGAGGGGCGAACCTTTATGTGCTTGTCTTCCTTATTGCATGTCATTTACCTGCTTAATTGTTAAAAAGGCCTTTTATGAAGTTTAAACTGAACTAAAGTGATTTTTACTCACTGAGTTGGAGTACTAACTTTACTCCCTTCACCTAGTGTGCAGATTCAGGCGTTGCTTATCCTACTAGCGAGAGTTGAGAGCTCCCGGCAGTCTTCAGAGTTCACAAAGTAGCTGCTTGACGTCCGCAGTCCCGTGATTCTCCCCTCTTATCTCATTTCTTTTCCCTTATTGGTGGCTTTGTAATAGCTTTGTAGACTTTAAAAAATTGTGTTAGAATTGGTAGATGCTCGTGATTAGTGACACCCAGGTATCGGGCTAAGTTAGTTTTACTTCTACATTGTTCTATTCACTGCTTACTTTGGGATTATTTATTACGTTTTAGACTTAATTCTTATTGCTAGTTGCTTAAAACTGAAATGGCAAAGTGTTGGTTGGCCTTGTCTTCACGAGAGGCGCTATCACGACTGGGTCCGATTTAGGGTCGTGACATTAACACTGAAAATGGACCATAGAACTATCGCCAAAAAAGAAAATATTTTTCATAAAAAATATTTTTGTGTCACATTTTCTTCTTGGAACCACTTCACTCTCTACATATGCGTAGAACTAAGGATATGCATAACAACCGATCAAGTTTATCATTTCTTCAACTTTTCTGCTGCCTCTTACTAATTTGTATGAACACTTGAATAGATGATGAAAAACTGTATCTCTTATTGAATACATAAATGAGTTTAAATATATTTTATAGTAACCAACTTTCTAAAGTTTCATGTAAACCAAATAACTAAATATTCCTATCTTAATCAAAAGGATAACTCTGAAGAACTAATTATGATATCATATAATACAAAGATACATGCAATGTAATCTAAAGAGATAAATACTAGAAACAAACCGATAACTACTAGTAACAATGATTGTTGGTCCAATATGCCCCCCTCAAGTTAGACAATCTGTCACTAAGCCTAACTTGAACAAATTGCGGTCAATGGCTGGTTTGGTAAGTGCTTTAGTGAGCATATTAGCTAGTTGTCAGCTGAATGAACATGAACAACTCGAACCGCCTTGCGTTAAACATGGTTGCCCACAAAATGAAAGTCTACTCGACATGCTTCATGCGACTATGAAGCCCGAATTCTTGCTTAGATAAGTGACACCAATGTTGTCACAATAGATTGTAGGGGTATCTCTGATAAGAAGCCGCATATCAAGCAGTAAGTTTCTCACTCATAATAGTTCGGCAAGAGAATTGGCAACAACTCTATATCTGACTTCAGTTTATTAGCGAGAGACAATTTTTACTTTTTTGAAGACCAACTGATGGGGCTTCGGTCAAGGAACATAATATAGCCAGACGTGGAGGATCTGTTAGTGAGATCTCCAGCCCAGTCGTCATCAGAATAAATGTGTAGATTAAAATCAATGTTCGGGGACATACGCAGGCAAAACTGAATTGTACCACAAAGGTACCTGAGAACACATTTCATAGATTTCCATTGAAGATCAGATGGTGATTGCATAAACTGGGAGAATTTATTGACCGCATAGGGAATATCCGGCCTGGTAAAAGCTAGATATTGAACTATATCTAGGACTCGGCAACAGCGAGTCACATCTGTTAGCGGAGCCCCATCATTGAATTTTAGCAATAGAGAGACACTCATTGGTGTATTAGCGCTCTTACAATCAATCATCAATTCACCATTAAAGATCTCATTAACATAATTAGCTTGAGAGAGAGAGAGAGTGAGAGGGAGAGAGAGAGAGTAATATCATCCAAATTCCGAATCACCTCAACACCAAGAAAATAATCATCTTTAATTGAAAAATGAGAGGCAAGGGATGTTATAACCTCATTCACTATGATAGAGTTGCTGCCATTAACTATGATATCATCAACATATACCAAAATAAACATGAAACTAGCTTTGCTATGCCGAGTGAATAAGGAGTCGTAAGATTTAGTCTTGACAAATCCCACATAGGAAAGATGGCCTTTGAGTGCATTATACCAAGCCTGAGTTGCTTGCTTCAAGTCATAAATTGCCTTGCGTAACTTACAAATATGAGTCAGATTATTACCACAAGCAAAACCCAAAGGTTGTATCATGTAGACCTCTTCTTAAAGGTCACCTTGAAGAAATTCATTGTTGACATTGAGCTGATGAAGAGGCTAGTAAAAACGAAGAGCAACAACAAGTATGATTTGCATAGTGGTGGGTCTGACCACTAGACTGAAAGTCAACACCCGGCCTCTGAGTAAATCCCTTTGCATATAGAACCATTCGCTTTGTTCTTAATAGAAAGGTCATTATAGAAAGGTCATTTGGAAATGACATTATTAGAAAGGTCATTTGGAACAAGTTCCCTAGTGTGGTTATTCAATAAAGCATCAAATTCATTTTTCATCGCTCTTCTCAACTTCGGATGTTTTTGGGCTTGTTTGAATGAGTGAGGTTCGAGTGTAGGTTTCACGTGAGTGAAGTATTCAAAAATCTTGTTTAGTTTTTGAATGTTCTTCTGGGAGCGATTAGCTACGCGAATGGGGGAGGAAGGATTGTGCGACAGGGGTGGTTCTTCTTGGTGGTCAACGGGAAAAACAATGATAGTAGGTGGGGGAAATCAAATTGGTTGATTTTGGTTTCGGGGTGCACCGTTGATACACTAACAGTGGTGGCTAAGATATTGGGAGGGATTTGTTGATGTATGTGGTGAATTTATAGAGTTTAAAGGGTGGTAGAGGTCAGGCACAAGATAACTGCGAGAGGGATTGACTCGACTAACATGAATCATCAGGAGGAGATAGAGACATACTTGATGCAGGAGTTTGTGAGGACCCCAAATATGCTAGTACCACTGGTAATACGCCGGGAATATCGGGTGGAAGTGATGGATTTGTATATGGAGTTTCATTACTCATAGGAATGATGGATGTTAGAGAAGGGATTCTGCCTTATGAGGGTTGAGTTAAATCTCAATGATTTTATTTTGTGTGGGGTTTATAATTGGTTGGGGTAATTCTGAAAATAAGGGGAGTTCAGAGGTGGGTTTTGTGGGTTATTTATTTGTGATTTTATCCCATTAAAGTTTATATGATTTAAGTGCAATATTTGAAAATAATTTTTTGAAGGAAAAAATATTCTCAAAAAATTGCACATCACGAGATAAACAAATTTTTTATGACACAGGACCACAACAATGGTGGCAATGATGGGTTATAGAGAAACTGAGATAAGCACATGGAGTAGACCTGGGTTCCAGTTTATTTTTAGAGTAAGGTTTGAGCCAAGTATAACATAGACAACCAAAAGTTTTAAGAGCATCATAATTGGGTATTTAACCAAATAATTTTTAAAATGGGGACTTGTTATTTAAAAGTGAGGTAGGAAGACGATTGATTAAATAAACAAAATGTTGACACGCGAATGACTAAAAAATTGATTGAAGAGATGCTTCATATAGTAGCATTCTTGCACTTTCAATAATATGATGATGTCATCTCTTTGCAAGAGGGCCCTTTAAGGGGTATAAGGTGGTGTAGAAAGATGTTCGATACCATGAAGGGCGAGATAAGAGTCAAGACTTTCATACTCCCCTCCACCATCAGTATAAAGTGATAAAATTTTGGTATTGAAGTATTGTTCCATTAGAGGGTGGAATTTTTGACAAAGCTCTTTGATCTCACTTTTATTTTTT
The DNA here is from genome assembly GCF_000715075.1 of Nicotiana tabacum. Classification (NCBI taxonomy): domain Eukaryota; kingdom Viridiplantae; phylum Streptophyta; class Magnoliopsida; order Solanales; family Solanaceae; genus Nicotiana; species Nicotiana tabacum. The sequence goes on from NC_134086.1 coordinate 54,438,632, forward strand.
AAAGTGTGCAACCATGTATACCGCATGTATTGATCAACAAACAAGCAATAATATAATTTTTTATCAATGGATAGAACTGGAGAGGGTCCACATTAATCACTACTTATTACTTGAAGAGGTTGGGAACTTGTGAAACTTAACTAACTAAATGGTTGTCGATGGGCTTTATTAGATGAACAAGAATTACAAAAAAATGGAAGCAAAAATTTAGTAATATATACTTAAGAACTCTAGAATGCGGATGACGTAGTCTTCGATGCCATGTGGTCATGGAAGTCGTGGTAGAGGACATGTGAGCTTGCGGAGGTGGTAGTGGATATGACTTGGGTCACTCATACAATCCATATTTATTCCAGCCTTCACAAGAAAATCTAAAGGAAAAAATTTGATAGATGTTAGATTATCTTGAAAAAATTTGGAGACAAAGATAAGTTTACGTTTGATATCAGCAGCAAATAGAGTGTGAGTTAGATGAAAAATATTATTTGATGCTTTTAACTGAGTTGAACCAGTATGAATTATGGGAATCTTGTTACCATCATCTATAGAGATATACTCATTGCCATGATATTCCTGTAAATTGTGTGGCTCCGTTGTAATATGATGAGTAGCTCAAGAATTCATAACATATGGGTTGGCAGTAGAGGTGAAACCACAAGCATAATTAGCTTTAGCCTCAAAGTGATTGTGAGATTAAGATCTACGGACACTTGCAATGTGGCCAATTGTTTTGCACAACTCAGATAACATTAGTGAAATTAGTGTTATTCGGGGCTTGCCACTAAGCTGGCAGATTGGAGCGAGAATTCTGGCGCCATGGTTGAGGATTTTGAGTAGGTATGCATTATAGTTCTAACGGCGATTGTTATGGTTGTTGGAATTATTGATTGATTTGTTGCGAGTGTCCACTGCAATAGTGATTGGGCTCGACATTTTCTTATCCTCCTCATGACGGAGAATGAGCTCATGGTCAAGAAGCTTCTCATATAGTTCTTCGTAAGTGACTGGGGTGTCACGTGCACGTATAACAACCGAGATCTCGCGAAACTTAGGGCCAAATCCACTAAGAATTTTGACAATGAGTTTAGAGTTAGTAACATGGATACCAGCAGTGGCTAGTTCATCTGAAATGGACTAAATACATTGAAGGTATTTAGTAATAATGAGGGAGTTTTGGTAATTCGGGAAAGTTGATCACGAAGGATAAAGACCCGAGTTTGGGACTTGGTTGCATAAGTAGTGTGCAAAGAGTCCCAAGCTTGTTTTGATGTGTTGGCAACAATAACTATGGAGGCAATGGTAGGATCAACAGACACCATAAGGGCGTTTTGAATGAGTTAATCCTGATGGAACCAGTGTGTATAAGCACGGTTGGGGTTGTGTTGGTGCCAAAAGTGGTGCTCGGGGTATGAGTCGTGGTAGATCTATCAAGGTAAACCATAGAGGTCATGTCCATGCATAAGCATAGAAAACTGAGCTTTCCAAGTGGAAAAATTATGACTTCCACTAAGTTTGGTTGACAGTTAGGAAGCGGGGTTGAATTGAACTATGGTGTTGATACTAGTAGTGTTGTCAGCATTGATAACTCTGAGAGTATGTTCATCTTTTGTCATTGGAGGGTCTGGTGCTTTTGAATAAATAGGATCGTACTCGTTAGAGTTGTATTGGCTCAGATACCATATGAACACTTGAATAGATGATGGAAAATTGTATCTCTTATTGAATACATAAATGAATTTAAATACTAGTTACAATAACCAACTTTCTAGAGTTTCATGTAAACCAAATAACTAAATAATCCTTTTAAAATCAAAAGGATAACTCTAAAGAACTAATTATGATATCATCTAATCTAGAAGAAAAATGCAATCTAATCTAAAGAGATAAATACCAGGACAAACTGTATAAGTACTAGTAACAAGGATTGTTGGTCCAACAATTAGGAGTTGATCATTTCCCTTCATGACGATTATACTTTAATGTGGAAATTTTAAAAATGATTATTGTTTGGAGGCTTATTGCTGGGCGTTGCTATTATTTAGATAATTATATTTTGTAGCTACTAATTGCTTGTCATGAGATGTATGTCGCTGTATTTAATTTGGTTGTATATACTGTGTTTAATTCAGATGTATTCGTTCTTATATATTTTACATTGTATTCAATTTCACTGTATTGAATTCAAATAAAAAAAGTTAAGAAATAAGGGGTATACCGCTCTATTCAATTGTCACGACCCCAACTTCCCTCCTAGGATGTCATGATGGCACCTAATATCTACGACTAGGTAAGCCTAACAAATAATACTAACTGAATAGATATAAATTAACAAGTTACTGAAAATAACTGAATAATAGATAAAAACCTTCTGAAAATAGAATCTCACAATAAACACCCCAAAATAGGTGGGACTGAGTCATAAGCTCACAGAATACAACTATAGTACTAATATATCACTGTCTGAAAGGAAATACTCTAGTAAATGAGAATAAGGGAAGGTGACTCCGAGGCCTGTGGACGCCGAGCAGGCATATCTTGAAGTCTCCAATAGGGCATCTTGTAGGAAATCTCTAGCAATCGGCACGAGCAGGTATACCTGGATCTGCACAAAAAAATATGCAGAAATGTAGTATGAATATACTACAACGATACCCAGTAAGCATCAAGCCTAACCTTAGTATAGTAGCGATGAGGCCAGGTCAAGATAGCTACTAGGATATAAATAAAAGTATAAAGTGTAATATGGATATGTCACGACCAGGAGTTTACACCTTAGGGTTCATGATGGTGCCTAATATTGCACTTGTTAGGCAAGCTAACGTTATAACAATTTATCCATTTTCAATAGTTCAAATTAAATGATAAGAAAGAAACTGAAATAACTGTAATAATCTAAAGTAAAGTGCGGAAAATCATAACACTTGAAATATGTAATATAACTTTGGACCTAGTGTCACAAGTGCACGAGCTACTAGAATAGTACAAATAAGGGTCTAAGTAAAATATAAAGTTGTCTAAGCGAAAATACACAACTAATAAAAAGAAAAAGGGGACTCTAAGTGACGCCTAGCAGTTGTACCTTAAGTCTCCACACCACTAGACAACCCGAGCACGCTAATAACCACCGCTGGGACCGACTACAAAATCTGCACAAGAAGTACATAGTGTAGGATGAGTACATCTGACCCTATGTACTCTGTAAGTGCCGAGCCTAACCTCAACGAAGTTGTGATGAGGCTAAGGTGGGTCGCATACACTATAACATGTAAGCAATATAAAATAAAGACAAGAAAGGAAAATACGGAATGAAATAAGGCAGTTAACTGAAGAAAATAGCTCAATCCTCAAAAAAGCCAGTACATGTCAGAATTACCAATCCTTAGAGTCCCGTATGAACTGAAACCAACACAACACAAATGAAATAGAAACACATAAACTATTGCGGCTTGCAATCCAATCCCACCGTACAACACAATCTTCCCTTATTCCACTGTAACAATAATAACAATCATAAATAAATATATGTTATGGCGTGCAACCCAATCCCACCATATAATAAAATAAGTATCATAATTCACCCTTATTTTACCATATCAATTCACCCTTATTTTACCTGTTGCGGCGTGCAATCCGATTCCACTATATCAGTACAAATTCACCCTTATTTTACCATATCAATCAACCCTTATTTCACCTATTGCATCGTATAACCCGATCCCACCATATCAGTACAAATATTCAATGAGTATAATCAAATAAATAATTCGAATCACAAGAACCTATATGATTAACGAATATAAAGCTGAATCTGGAAGGAAATCTCGTACCAAATTGAGTATTCACATAGGTAATATTACACGGTAAGACAATTCCAGTACATGACAATTAAAGGGTGCAAGTAAGTTATAAAGGCAATTAGCTGTGAGTCATGAAAGCATGGAAAGGTCTAACAATTTTAGCACGAGATACAATAATTAACAAGCAACAAGTAAAATATGGGAGGCATTTAAACACGTAACAATTAAGGCATGGAAGGAATTAATTAAGGTGTAAGGCCCCGGAAAATTTTTGCTAAGTAATTTAGGATTTCGAGGTGCCATGTAGGCAAATTATAATATTTTATGTTCTATTAATATGATGGGCATCAATTGGATTTGGTAAATAAGTGTATAAGTCTTATCATGTGTAATGTGGGGTCTAATGAGAGGCCTAAGTCTATGTCAAATTGGAAAATTTCATAATAGGCAAAAATTCCAAATGAGTTATCACAAGTACATACTTTGGAGGTGATAAACCTATCAAATGAAAGATATTCGAGTCTAGTTTCTAACGCTTCAAACCGTTCGTCATTTGGACACTCCTAGAAGAAGTTACGACTAGATTACTGAACGCTGGCCGAAAATTGCACTACTGCAGCACCCCATGAGGCGCGCCTGTGGAGAGGTACATAGAGCATTCAAAAACATTTTCACAAATGCGGCGCGGCTGCGCAAAAATTGAGCTTTTATTATAAAACGACCTCATTTCGCCAAATAAATGCAATGGATCATTTCTTTAGCTAAAATCGGAAACTTTAAGAGTGAGAGAGTGCCCTAGAATGGGAAAGTGTCCCTCGTCAATTTTTCTTTAATTCTTGCTCAAATCTTTAAAGATTAACAAGTAAAAGAGCACTAGGTCTTCATCCTTGAGGTAAGATACCCTAACCCTTAATTTCAAATTTTAGCTAAAGATGGGTATTTATCAAGAATGTTTGTGGGTGTTGGAGTTATTATCTTGCTTGCATGTGTTGTCAAAAGCTGTAGGAACACTGTTGAGCTAAAAATGGTAAAGTATGGGTTGTGGGTTGATGAAATCCTCTATAAAAGGACCATAAAGATTTAACGCTCATATAGTGTTTGATAAAATGCTCAAATGAGCAAGAATTATGATCATTTTCCTAATTTTGGTTCATATTGTTATATTTAAAAAATAGATTGAAGTTGGTAAGAGTCCCGCAATTTTGTAAGAATTTAAGGAAAGATCTATTGAGGTATGTATGGCTAAAACCCCCTCTTCTTAGAAATAGAGCTCCTTTGGTGTCCATGCAAATGCTGTTAAGACTGGAATTTGATTGATGTATTGATTGTTACTTCATATGAATTAGTGTTGCAAAATATATACGTGAAAGGTGTGTCTCAATGTGTTCAATATGCTATCCTTGGAAATTTAAGGATGTGAGAAGAATGTGAACCATGTGTTGAAATGTCTAGACTTTAAGTCAAGTTTAAACTGAGATTGTTATGCCAAATTGTGTGAGAAAACTCGTTATGGTTGATCCTCCTAATTGTTCATATGTGTACCAAATGTATTTGATTGATTGTGTCTAGTTATTGGTAATGTATAAAGATGTTTGAAATAAATCAAATGAATTTGGGAAATAGCGTGTGGCCAACGTGCCAAGAACTTGAGTTATAATTATGCCTGGTGATGCCTATGACATGAGGAAATATGAAACAGATTATGAAATGAGCCTTGACTCTACTTTTCCATAAATGAATTCGATAGTAAAGTGCCCTAAAGGCTTTGTACACAATTGTTGCCCATGTGGCTGATCGAGATAATGTTTTGCCTTATAAGTACGTCCAATGTGATATGAGTTATTACATACTTTGATGTTGAAACTATATATTGTCGTGATTGGAGAAGACTAATTCAAGAATAATTGATGTAATTGCTTGTTTATGCCTTTGATGTGTGTTTCTATTGTGGTTTGGTGTGTCCCCTCCTTTTTTGGAAGAATCCTTTGTGTTTAAAGTTCCATTGCTAATGAACTTGAGGCGTATAATTTCTAAAATACTCTATATGCCATGATTCATGTTTCCTCTCATGTGTACTTAACTTATTGAATTTAATGGCTTATTGTTGAAATTGATATTGATGTGAAATATGTGTAAATGATGTGAAATGTGGGGAAGAAGAGCTTGAGTTATGAAATGTGGCCTAGTGCCAAGTATGATGTGATAATTATGGCCCAAAGTGCCTATGAATTGATATATGTGGAATAAAGATTGAAATAAGATGATCAGTGAAAAAAGGACAACGTCTTGGTAAGACGGCCTAGCCGATCGGGCCGTGATCGGATACCATGCCGCACACATGGTGGTATTGTGCTGATATTAAACTCTTGAAATTTTGAATGAGATTGTGATTTAGGTACATGTCTCAAATGAGGCAACCTAGCCGATCGGGTCGTGATCGGACTCCGCTCAAAAAAAGCGGTGGTATTATGAATGATGATGAACAGTATCAAATGCCCCAACCTAAAGCTATGGGAAAGATGTGAAAGTTATATGATTCTGCGATTTAATGATGTGGTGATTGTTATAGCTTTTGATTGACCTTTTCAATTTCTTTATTCTCTTATGATAGTTGTTTCTAATGGGAAGGTCTTTTTGATTTCTTTGTTCTCTTATGATAGTTCTTTGTAATGAGAAGGTGTTTATGATTTCGTTTTTCTTGTATGATAGTTCTTTCTAATGAGAAGGCATATAGTGATACATACTAGTGCTATTTGACGGCACTAAAGTCCCTTTTGCCGGGGTTGCTACGTCTTTAAATGGATGTAGGTATTTTCATAGCAGGCAGTGTTGGTCGCAGGTAGTGACGCACCTTCCTTTCAGCTGACATGGTGAGCCCCACTTCATTTCTAGGTCCTGTTTCATCTGTTTATCCTGTACTTTGTATTTAGATGTATAGCCGGAGCTTTGTTAGCGATATTTCCAAATTATTCTTTAGTTGTATTTAGAGGCTCCGTAGACAGGTTGTGGGTGGAGTTTAGTAATGGGGAATTGAATTAGATATATTGATATTTGGCAAAGATGTATAAAACTTGTAGTATTTTTGAAAATTATGAATGAAGTTGCTAATGGAAATGAAATGGAAGTCGTAAATGATATATGTACAAAGTATTATTAATGGAGTCCATATCCTCCTTATTCGTGGATTAATTTGAATAGAATGAAACCTAATAGGCTTGCTCAGTCGGGGTTACTCGGTTGAGCGCCGGTCGCGCTCCTCGGTTTTGGGGCGTGACAAACTTGGTATCAGAGCCTAAGGTTTTAAAGTGTCCTAGGATGTCTCGGAGCCGTGTCTAGTAGAGTCCTTCTTATCAGTGTGTTGTCGACCACATCTATAAGTTGGAGGCTATTCTGACATTTAGGAACTTCACCCTTCTTTGATACTCCAGATCGTGCGACATAGCACTCAATATAGGGAGCTAATTTCCTCGCTATGTCTTACTCTGAAGATGAGTAATCTTGAAACCATAATCCATGCGTTTGAAGCAGTAAGGAGGGAATGACCCCGCCATTAAATCTGAGGGCGATTGCCCAAGAGTTTGTTAGAAGAATGTATCGAGCCATGGAGGGATTGGTAGAACTTGTTGCTAAGGGGAGTACCCTTGTTCCTATTAATGTCACTGCACCACCAGATAATGTAGTATATTAGTATGTTACCAACGTGCGTTAGGGATCTGGAGTCGAGGGGTATCGATTAAGTTATTGCCCTATCAACCAAAAGTCACCAGGTAAGTCATTCCTTAGTACATCAATATGAACAACACAAAATTTCTACTTGTTGTATATGTACATCCATAGTGAAGAGTCATCATAATCATGGTCTTAACAAGATGTTGAATCACAAAACATTGCATGCACCTACTCTTTGAACTAGACGCATTATTCGTGAATCCACTTTATTACAAATTCTCTTATTTACATCCTCTTGTGGAAATTATGTTCTATAATTATGTCCTTGAAAGGAGTTATAACTCTAGGATTAATGCTTCCCACTTTCTTTCCTAAATTCTAAACAAGGGAATATACCTGATAAATTTCTTATATGATCATTTTATTTAAATGGACAACATCTGCTCACTTGTACCTATGCATGCACCGTCATAAAGTTTACCTATGTGGTGTCAAGTTCCATGTAAAGCATCCCAGTGTTGCGATCCTTCTCGAGTCACTCTTTTACTTATTGATGTATATGGCTTCTATGGTCTGAACAGTCACTCTACTCTCTTTCGAGTATCATCATGAAACCTTCTCACTATCAAGTAACATAAGAGCATGCATCAACACCTATCATATGGGTGCATTTCAATCGAAATGGTCACCATGTGCAAAAAATCTCTCTAAAAATTGAGATCCTTATATCTCCGTCATAGTATAACTTTTGTGTCCACTTGTGACATCCCGTAGCAAGTAGCTCACTTGGTTCCTAGTATTGTGGTCGCCCATGATATGGTCTTGTATTGCAATTTGGAAGTTAGTATAGCAGAAACATGTCCAGCTCATAACAAATGATTATTTTTTTTTCTTTATACCTCCACAACTTGTTAATTGTATTCCATAGTTAGTGAATTCATTGTGCTAGTTTCCCAACACTTGTTTGATTACCATGAGAGAACATGCCCTTCTGTGTGTCACTATGACACTTCCTTTCTCAAGTCAAAATCCATGGAGAATTCATCATGAATATCTGCAAATCTTCCATGATTATTTTGCACTGCCTCATTGAGTTTGGTTGTCTTTACACCCTCGACTTCTAGAATCATTGACTATGTCATTGTCATATGCGGGGAGTTTTGCTACCCTTGGTATTCCACCTTCCTAGGTGGGTAGGAGTGTTATTTGTCTTTCTCCCCGGAGCATCATGTTAACCATTAGAACACCTCTAACCAATACATGATTTTGTCCCAATATTAATATGTCCTAGCGATGTGGTTTCACTCGTGAAAGGTTGAGATTAGATGCCTTCAGATTTTTGCACATATCATGAGCATATTGATTTGGAAGACAAGTTATTGTATAATTACTTCTCTCATATAGGATCAATTGTCTGGAAGGGTTAAGTTGTTTGAAATATGATAATCTTGTAAGTGTTCAACTTCTTTTCATCCTCATGGGCTTGTGGCATAGATTCCTTGTGTCAGTTGACGTTTAGAGTGTAATTCAACTTCATGTTTTTTTTAAAACACATATCGCATTCAAGGTGCTAGAATACTCTCATTCTTGATAACTAGCTTTTCCCTACAATCCAGGAGACGACTGGGTCACGTACTTGAATATTCCTCCTTAATGATTTCTATTGCCAATGTACTAGTTACCCCTATGCCTCATTTGTCTAATAATTGATATCGTCACAATGATTAACCATGTCAGTATTGTAGGTAGTAATCATCGTGTCTCTTAGCATATAACCTCGTGAAATACTCTGCTCAGCACATTAATGGATTCATGAATAACTCCAGCTCGATATTGAACTACGTTGCTCCTCATTGTACTAAATCTATTGGGTATTTAAGGTTCAAACATATCAAAGAGGAAGCATCCCCGTGTGATCACATATATTCGATAGGTAATTTTATGGTAAGTTTATGATAGCACATCTTAGAGTAATTGTTGAACGTCATCAAAGGTTTAGCATGGGTGTTTTTATGAAGTTTCCCCATAGTTGTTCCCCATATATTTTGTGTTTTCACGTATCTATGTCTAAGAAGGCAGTTGGATATCCTTTGTGTATCATTCAAGTGGAAATTATTGAAGGTGAAGTTAATGAATGGTTAGCTGATGTGAGGTATCTATCTTTCATACTTGTTAGATATGTTTGGAGGTTGTGGTTGTTTCCGTGAATGTGTTATGTCAAAGCCTGTAAGTATAAGAGGCCATATTGAAGGTCGAGAGTGTTGTGGAAATAAGGTATTTTCTCTTGATTGTATAGCAATTGGTTTTGACTTGAAAGGTACTTTCTAGGTATTATGATTTAGAAATGTGCAGTTCATGTCCAGGTACCCTTATGATAATGTAGTGCATGTAATGGTGATATTAGTATTGTTGATATATACATTGTTGTGCTTTGTCTCATTGTGGATGTGTTTTTAGGATGGTTTTGGTAGTTCTCTGGTAGGTGGATAGGCCTAGTTACAAAGGAAACTCTGCCGAAATTTCTGAAAAATTTAGGAGTTAGTCAAAATTTAGGGACTTGAGGTAGGTGAGAAGAAAAGAGATATATTATGTTAAGCATTTAGGGCAGACTCTACTCCTTATTCGAGGACGAATGATACTAGGGGAGGGGGGGGGGAAATGTAAGTCCCCGGAAAATTTTTGCAAAGTATTTTAGGATTTCGAGGTGCCATGTAGGCAAATTATAATATTTTTTGTGCTATTATCATGATGAGCATAAATTGGATTTGGCAAATACGTTTATAAGTCATATCATGTGTAATGTGCGGTCTAATGGGAGGCCTAAGTCTATGTCAAATTAGAAAATTTCATAATAGGCTAAAATTCATAATGAGTTCTCACAAGTCCACACTTTGGACGAACATATCTCTCTCTATATATATATATATAGTTTTATGTGGTGAAAAACCTATCAAATAAAAGGTCTTATAGTTTAGTTTCTAACGCTTCAAACCGTTCGTCGATTGGACACTCCTACAAGAAGTTATGACTAGATTACTGAACAATGGCTGAAAATTGAACTACCGCGGCACCCCATGCGCCGCACCTGTGGAGAGGTACAGAGAGCATTCAAAAACGTTTTTTGAGCACATTTTTCACAACCGCGGTGCCCCATGCAACGCCCCACGTGCGGCTGTGCAAAAATCAGGTTTTTATTATAAAACGACCTCATTTCGCCTAATAAATGCAGTGGATCATTTCTTTAGCTAAAATCGGATATTTTTAGAGTGAGAGAGTTCCCTAAAGTGGGAAAGTGTCCCTCATCAATTTTCTTTTTCAATTCTTGCTCAAATCTTGAAAGATTAATAAGGAAAAACACACTAGGTCTTAATCCTTGAGGTAAGATTATACACTGTAACCCTTAATTTTGACTTTTAGCTAAAGATGGGTATTTATCAAGAAAGTTTGTGGGTATTGGAATTGTTATCTTGCTTGCATATGTTGTCAAAAGGTGTAGGAACATTGTTGAGCTAAAAATTATAATGTATGGGTTGTGGGTTGATGAAACCCTCTATAAAAGGACCATAAAGATTTAATGCTCATATAGTGTTTGATAAAATGCTTAAATGAGCTAGACTTATGATCATCTTCCTAATTTTGGTTCAAATTGTTATATTTCCAAAATATATTGAAGTTGCTAAGAGTCCAAGAATTTTGTAAGAATTTAAGGAAAGCTCTATTGAGGTATGTATGGCTAAAACTCCCTCTTCCTAGAAATTGAGCTACTTTGGTGTCCATGCAAATGTTGTAAGACCGAAATTTGATTTATGTATTGATTGTTACTTCATATGAATTAGTGTTGCAAAATATATACGTGAAAGTTGTATCTCAATGTGTTCAATATGCTATCGTTGGAAATTTAAGGATGTGAGAATAATGTGAACCATGTGTTGAAATGTCTAGACTTCAAGTCAAGTTTAAACTGAGATTGTTATGCCAAATTGTGTGAGAAAACTCGTTATGGTTGATCCTCCTAAATTTTCTTATGTGTACCAAATGTATTTGATTGATTGTGTCTAGTTGTTGGTAATGTATAAAGATGATTGAAATAAATCAAATGAATTAGGGAAATAGCGTGTGGCCAACGTGCCGAGAACTTTAGTTATAATTGTGCCTGGTGATGCCTATGACATGAGGAAATATGAAACATATTATGAAATGAGCCTTGACTTTACTTTCCATAAATGACTTCGATAGTAAAGTGCCCTAAAGGCTTTGTACACAATTTTTGCCCTTGTGGCTGTTCGAGATAATGTTTTGCCTTATAAGTATGTCCAATATGATCTGACTTATTGCATACTTTGATGTTGAAACTATATATTGTCGTGATTCAAAAGGAGTAATTCAAGAATAATTGGTGTAATTGCTTGTTTATGCCTTTGATGTGTATTTCTATTGTGGTTTGGTGTGTCCCCTCCTGTTTGGAAGAATCCTTTGTGTTTAAAGATCCATTGCTAATGAACTTGAGGTGTATGATTTCTGAAATACTCTATATGCCATGATTCATATTTCCTCTCATGTGTACTTGACATCTTGAGTTGAATGGCTTGTTGTTGAAATTGATATTGATGTGAAATATGTGGAAATGATGTGAAATGTGGGGAAGAAGAGCTTGAGTTATGAAAGGTGGCCTAGTTCCAACTATGATTTGATAATTGTGGCCCAAGTGCCTATGAATTGATATATGAGGAATAAAGATTGAAATAAGATTATTAATGAAAAAAGGACAACGTCTTGGCAAGACGGCCTAGCCGATCGAGCCGTGATCGGACATCATGCCGCACACATGGTGGTAATGTGCTGATATTGAATTCTGAAAATTGAGAAAGAGATTGTGATTAAGGTACATGTATCAAATGAGGCAACCTAGCCAATCAGGTCGTGATCGGACTACGCTAAAAAAAAGCGGTGGTATTATGAATAATGATGAACAGGATCAAATGCCCTAACCTAAAGCTATGATAATTATGTGAAAGTTATATGATTCTGCGATTTGATGATGTGGTGATTGTTAAAGCTTTTGATTGACCTTTATAATTTCTTTATTCTTGTATGATAGTTCTTTCTAATGGGAAGGTGTTTATGATTTCTTTTTTCTTGTATGATTGTTCTTTCTAATGAGAGGGCATTTAGTTATACATACTAGTGCTATTCGACCTCACTAACATCCCTTTTGTCGGGGTCGCTATGTCTTTAAATGGATGTAGGTGTTTTTCATAGCAGGCAGTGTTGGTCACAGCTTGTGACGCACCTTCCTTTCAGCTAACTTTGTGAGCCCCACTTCATTTTGGGGTCAGGTTTCATTTGTTTATCATGTTCTTTGTATTTTGAAGTATAGCCAGAGCCTTGTTGCCGACATTTCCATATTATTCTTCAGTTGTATTTAGAGGCTCCATAGACAGGTTGTGGGTGGAGTTTAGTAATGGGGAATTGAATTAGATATATTGATATTTGGCAAAGATGTATAAAACTTGTAGTATTTTTGAAAATTATGAATGAAGTTGCTAATGGAAATGAAATGGAAGTCGTAAATGATATATGTACAAAGTATTATTAATGGAGTCCATATCCTCCTTATTCGTGGATTAGTTTGGGTAGAATTAAACCTAATAGGCTTGCTCAGTCGGGGTTACTCGGTTGAGCACCGGTCTCGCTCCTCGGTTTTTGGGTCGTGACAAACTTAGTATCAGAGCCTAAGGTTTTAAAGTGTCCTAGGATGTTTCGGAGCCGTGTCTAGTAGAGTCCTTCTTATCGGTGTGTTATCGACCACATCTATAAGTTGGAGGCTACTTAAGCATTTAGGAATTTCACCCTTCTTTGATACTCTTGATCGTGCGATATAACACTCAAGATAGGGAGCTAATTTCCTCGCTATGTCTTACTCTCAAGATGAGTAATCTTGAAACCATAATCCACGAGTTTGAAGCAATAGGGAGGGAATAACCCCACCATTGAATCTGAGGGAGATTGCCCAAGAGTTTGTTAGAAAAATGTATCGAGCCATGGAGGGATTGGTAGAACTTGTTGCTAAGGGGTGTACCCTTTTTCCTATTAATGTCTCTGCCCTACCAGATCATGTAGTATATCAGTATGTTACCAACGTACGTTAGGGATGTGGAGTCGAGGGGTATCGATTAAGCTATTGCCCTATCAACCTAAAGTCACCAGGTAAGTCACTTCTTAGTACATCAATATGAACAACACAAAATTTCTACTTGTTGTATATGTACATCCATAGTGAAGAGTCAACGTAAACATGGTCTTAACAAGATGTTGAATCACAAAACATTGCATGCACCTACTCTTTGAACTAGACGCATAATTCGTGAATCCACTTTATTACAAATTCTCTTATTTACATCCTCTTGTGGAAATTATGTTCTATAATTATGTCCTTGAAAGGAGTTATAACTCTAGGATTAATACTTCCCACTTTCTTTCCTAAATTCTAAACAAGGGACTATACCTGATAAATTTCTTATATGATCTTTTTATTTAAATGGAAAACATCTTCTCACTTGTGCCTATGCATGCACAGTCATAAAGTTTACCTATGTGGTGTCAAGTTCCATGTAAAGCATCCAGTGTTGTGATCCTTCTCGAGTCACTCTTTTACTTATTGATGTATATGGTTTCTATGGTCTGAACAGTCACTCTACTATCTTTCGAGTATCATCACGAAACCTACTTACTGTCAAGTAACATAAGAGCATGCATCTGCACCTATCATATGAGTGTATGTCAATCGAAATGGTCACCGTGTCCATAAAGTCTCTCTGAAAATTGTGATCCGCATATCTCTGTCATAGTATAAGTTATGTGTCTACTTGGGACATCCCGTAGCAAGTAGCTCACTTGGTTTCTAGTTTTGTGGTCGCCCATGATGTGGTCTTGTATAGCAGTTTGGAAGTTACTATAGCAGAAACATGTCCAGCTCATAACAAATGATTATTGTTTTTTCTTTATACCTCCCCAACCTGGTAATTGTATTCCTTAGTTAGTGAATTCATTGTGCTAGTTTCCCAATACTTGTTCGATACCCATGAGAGAACATGCCCTTATGTGTGTCACTATGACACTTCCTTTCTCAAGTCAAAATCCATGGAGAATTCATCATGAACATCTGCAAACCTTCCATGAATATTTTGCACTGTCTCATTGAGTTTGGTTGTCTTTACACCCTCGACTTCTAGAATCATTGACTACGTCATTGTCATGTGCGGGGAGCTTTGCTACCCTTGGTATTCCACCTTCCTAGGTGGGTAGGAGTGTTATTTGTCTTTCTCCCCGGAGCATCATGTTAACCATTAGAACACCTCTAACTAATACATGATTTTGTCCCAATATTAATATGTCCTAGCTATGTGGTTTCACTCGTGAAAGGTTGAGATTAGATGCCTTCAGATTTTTGCACATATCATGAGCATATTGATTTGGAAGACAAGTTATTGTATAATTACTTCTTTCATATAGGATAATTTGTCTGGAAGGGTTAAGTTGTTTGAAATATGATAATCTTGTAAGTGTTCAACTTCTTTTCATCCTCATGGGCTTGTGGCATAGATTCCTTGTGTCAGTTGACGTTTAGAGTGTAATTCAACTTCATGTTTTTTTGAAACCCATATCGCATTCAAGGTGCTAGAAAATTCTCATTCTTTATAACTAGCTTTTCCCTACAGTCTAGGAGACGACTGGGTCATGTACTTGAATATTTCTCCTTAAGGATTCCTATTGCCAATGTACTAGTTACCCCTATGCCTCGTTTGTCGAATAATTGATATCGTCACAATGATTAACCATGCCAGTATTTTTAGTAGTAATCTTTGTGTCTCTTAGCATATAACCTCGTGAAATACTCTGCTCAGCACGTTACTGGATTCCTGAATAATTCCAGCCCAATCTTGAGCTACGTTGCTCCTCATTGTACTAAATCTATTGGGTATTGAAGGTTCAAACATGTCAAAGAGGAAGCATCGCCGTGTGATCACATATATTTGATAGGTAATTTTATGGTCAGTTTATGATAGCACATATTAGAGTAATTGTTGAACATCATCAAAGGTTTAGCGTGGGTGTTTGTATAGAGATTTAGAATTTAGGAGGGTGGACAGGTTATTCGTATTATTTTCCTCTGAAGATGTTATGTGAGTTAATAATGAAGGTTGTATAAGTGTATTTCACATTAGGCCACACTAGGAGTATGAAGTTTCCCCATAGTTGTTACCCATATATTTTGTGTTTTCACGTATCTATGTCTAAGAAGGCAGTTGGATATCCTTTGTGTATCATTCCGGTGGAAATTATTGAAGGTGAAGTTAATAAATGGTTAGCTTATGTGAGGTATCTAGCTTTCATCCTTGTTAGATATGTTTGGAGGTTGGGGTTGTTTTCGTGAATGTGTTATGGAAAAGCCTATAAGTATAAGAGGCCACATTGAAGGTCAAGAGTGTTGTGGAAATAAGGTATTTTCTCTTGATTGTATAGCAATTGGTTTTGACTTGAACAGTACCTTCTAGGTATTATGATTTTGAAATGTGCAGTTTATGTCCATGTACCCTTATGATAATGTAGTGCTTGTAATGGTGATTTTAGTATTGTTGATATATACATTGTGGTGCTTTGTCTCGTTGTGGATGTGTTTTTAAGATGGTTTTGGTGGTTCTCTAGGGACTTGAGGTAGGTGAGAAGAAAAGAGATATATTATGTTAAGCATTTAGGTAGGACTCTACTCCTCATTCGAGGATGAATGATCCTAGGGGGGGAGGAATGTAAGGCCCCGAAATTTTTTTGCTAAGTAATTTAGGATTTCGAGGTGCCATGTAAGCAAATTATAATATTTTATGTGCTATTAACATGATGGGCATCAATTGGATTTGTTAAATAAGTTTATAAGTCTTATCATGTGTAATGTGGTGTCTAATGGGAGGCCTAAGTCTAAGTCAAATTGGAAAATTTCATAATAGGCTAAAATTCCAAATGAGTTCTCACAAGTCCACACTTTGGAGGACGAACATATCTCTCTCTATATATATATATATAGTTTTATGTGGTGAAAAACCTATCAAATAAAAGGTCTTATAGTTTAGTTTCTAACGCTTCAAACCGTTCGTCGATTGGACACTCCTACAAGAAGTTATGACTAGATTACTGAACAATGGCTGAAAATTGAACTACGATTGAACACTCCTACAAGAAGTTATGACTAGATTACTGAACGCTGGCCGAAAATTGCACTACCGCGATGCCCCATGCAGCGCGCCTGTGGAGAGGTATAGAGATCATTCAAAAACATTTTCTGAGCACATTTTTCACAATTTGCGGCGCCCCAAGTGGCGCGACTGTGTAAAAATCGGGCTTTTATTATAAAACGACCTCATTTCGCCTAATAAATGCAATGGATCACTTCTTTAGCTAAAATCGGATATTTTTAGAGTGAGAGAGTGCCCTAGAGTGGGAAAGTGTCCCTCATCGATTTTTCTTCAATTCTTGCTCAAATCTTAAAAGATTAACAAGGAAAAATACACTAGGTCTTCATCCTTGAGGTAAGATTCTACACCGTAACCCTTAATTTCGAATTTTAGCTAAAGATGGGTATTTATCAAGAAAGTTTGTGGGTATTGGAGTTGTTATATTGCTTGCATATGTTGTCAAAAGGTGTAGGAACATTGTTGAGCTAATAATGGTAAAGTATGGGTTGTGGGTTGATAAAATCCTCTATAAAATGACCATAAAGATTTAACGCTCATATAGTGTTTGATAAAATGGTCAAATGAGCTAGAATTATGATCATCTTCCTAATTTTGGTTCAGATTGTTATATTTCCAAAATAGATTGAAGTTGCTAAGTGTCCAAAAATTTTGTAAGAATTTAAGGAAATTCTAATGAGGTATGTATGGCTAAAACCCCCTCTTCCTAGAAATTGAGCTCCTTTGGTGTCCATGCAAATGTTGTAAGACCTAAATTTGATTGATGTATTGATTGTTACTTCATATAAATTAGTGTTGCAAAATATATACGTGAAAGGTGTGTCTCAATGTGTTCAATATGCTATCCTTGGAAATTTAAGGATGTTAGAAGAATGTGAACCATGTGTTGAAATGCCTAGACTTCAAGTCAAGTTTAAACTGAGATTGTTATGCCAAATTGTGTGAGAAAACGTTTTATGGTTGATCTTCCTAATTGTTGTTATGTGTACCAAATGTATTTGGTTGATTGTGTCTAGTTGTTGGTAATGTATAAAGATGTTTGAAATAAATCAAATGAATTTGGGAAATAGCGTGTGGCCAACGTGCTGAGAACTTGAGTTATAATTGTGCCTGGTAATGCCTATGACATGAGGAACTATGAAACAGATTATGAAATGAGCCTTGACTCTACTTTCCATAAATGACTTCGATAGTAAAGTGCCCTAAAGGCTTTGTACACAATTTTTGCCCATGTGGCTGTTCGAGATAATGTTTTGCCTTATAAGTATGTCTAATGTGATTTGACTTATTACATACTTTGATGTTGAAACTATATATTGTCATGAATGAAAAAGAGTAATTCAAGAATAATTGGTGTAATTGCTTGTTTATGTCTTTGATGTGTGTTTCTATTGTGGTTTGGTGTGTCCCCTCATGTTTGGAAGAATCCTTTTTGTTTAAAATTCCATTGCTAATGAACTTGAGGTGTATGATTTCTGAAATACTCTATATGCCATGATTCATGTTTCCCCTCATGTGTACTTGACGTCTTGGATTGAATGGCTTGTTGTTGAAATTGATATTGATGTGAAATATGTGGAAATGATGTGAAATGTGGGGAAGAAGAGCTTGAGTTATGAAATGTGGCCTAGTGCCAAGTATGATGTGATAATTGTAGCCCAAGTGCCTATGAATTGATATATGCAGAATAAAGATTGAACTAAGATTATTAATGAAAAAAGGACAACGTCTTGGCAAGACGACCTAGCTGATCGGGTCGTGATCGGACACTATGCCGCACACATGATGGTATTGTGCTGATATTGAATTCTGGAAATTGAGAAAGAGATTGTGATTGAGGTACATGTCTCAAATGAGGCAACCTAGCCGATTGGGTCGTGATCGTACTCCGCTCAAAAAAAGCGGTGCTATTATGAATGATGATGAAAATTATCAAATTCCCCAACCTAAAGCTAAGGGAATTATGTGAAAGTTATATGATTCTGCAATTTGATGTTGTGGTGATTGATAAAGCTTTTTATTGACCTTTATAATTTCTTTATTCTTGTATGATAGTTCTTTCTAATGGGAAGGTGTTTATAATTTCTTTTTTCTCGTATGATAGTTCTTTCTAATGAGAAGGTGTTTATGATTTCTTTGTTCTTGTATGATTGTTCTTTCTAATGAGACGGCGTTTAGTTATACATACTAGTGCTATTCGACGGCACTAACGTCACTTCTGTTGGGGGCGCTATGTCTTTAAATTGATGTAGGTGTTTTTCATAGCAGGTAATGTTGGTCGCAGCTAGTGACGCACCTTCCTTTCAGCTGACTTGGTGAGCCTCACTTCATTTCGGGGTCATGTTTCATTTGTTTATCATGTACTTTGTATTTTGAGGTATAGTCAAAGCCTTGTTGCCGGCATTTCCATATTATTCTTCAGTTGTATTTAGAGGCTCCGTAGACAGGTTGTGGGTGGAGTTTAGTAATGGGGAATTGAATTAGATATATTTATATTTGGCAAAGATGTATAAAACTTGTAATATTTTTGAAAATTATGAATCAAGTTGCTAATGGAAATGAAACGGAAGTCGTAAATGATGTATGTACAAAGTATGATTAATGGAGTCCATATCCTCCTTATTCATGGATTAGGTTTGGTAGAATTAAACCTAATAGGCTTGCTCCGTCGGGGTTACTCGGTTGAGCGCCGGTCGCGCTTCTCGGTTTTTGGGGCATGACAAACTTGGTAGCAGAGCCTAAGGTTTTAAAGTGTTCTAGGATATCTCGGAGCCGTGTCTAGTAGAGTCCTTCTTATCGGTGTGTTGTCGACCACATCTATAAGTTGGAGGCTATTCTGACATTTAGGAACTTCACCCTTCTTTGATACTCCAGATTGTGCGATATAGCACTCAAGAAAGGGAGCTAATTTCCTCTCTATATCTTATTCTCAAGATGTGTAATCTTGAAACCATAATCCACGAGTTTGAAGCAGTAAGGAGGGAATAAAATCCCGGCAAGAGAACAATAGCATAACAACAATATCCGGGCAAGGGAATCAATATCATGAGTAATAGTATCCCCACAAGGGAGATAATATCAAAAGCAATAACATCCTAGCAAGGAAGATAATATCATAAACCTCTTCTCTTTTCCACATTTACTTCACAACTCAATTCTCAACTTGAGCCAACGCTCTACAATGTTCAATTACCAGTAATACTTCCACAAGCCTTGCTCAACAATAGAAATCATCATATAAAACATGAACAATACTAAATGGAGTCACATTAATCATAGTATAAGACTCACACGCATGCTTGACACCGATGTATAGATACTCGTCACCATGCCTATACATCGTACTAAATAATTAACACATAGCAAACAAGACACAACTCCTAATCCCTCAAGCTAAGGTTAGACCAAACACTTACCTCAATGCCATGAACACAATTCAAGCCTCAACTATCACTCTACCTCTTATTTCCACCACCAATTCGCTTGTATCTAGCCACAATTTACTTAACAATAGCAATAAATGCTAAATGAATCAATTATAATGCATGGAAATAGGGTTTCTAAAGATTTCCCCAAAAAGTCAAAAATTGACCCCGGGTCCACATGGCCAAAACCCAAGGTGCGTACAAAAATCCGATTACCCATTCACTCACGAACTCAAATATATAATTTGTTTTGAAATCAGACCTCAAATCGAGGTCCAAATCCCAAAAATTTGAAAATCCTAAGCTGTACCCAAAACAACCAATTTTCCCCATGAACATCCTTGATTTTGAATTGAAATCATGTGAAAAGATATTATAGATTGAAGAAAATGAGTTAGAAACGACTTACAATTGATTTGGAGAAGAACTTTTCTTTAGAAAATCGCCCAAGACAGCTTAAGGTTTTGAAAATTTTTGAAAAATGAAGAAAAATGCGTCTAAGTCCTAATTCACTAGTCGCAGATGTCGCAATTGTGAACCCTTTCAGGACATGTTCCGTTCGCATTTGCGAGAAATCAGTCGCATTTGCGACATCGCATTTGCGATAAAAGTGTCATATTTGCGACCAAGGCCTGCCCAGGCTAGGTTCGCATTTGCGACACCAGGGTCTCAATTCCCATACCTGAGGACTTCGCAATTGCGAAGCCTGATCTTGTAATTGCGAGGTTAGAGGCCTAGGCAAAATATCAAATACCGGTAACTTTTTTTCCTAAGTCCAATTTTACTCTGTGGCCTATCCAAAACTCACCCGAGCTCTCGAGGCTCCAAACCAAACATGCACGCAAGTCCAAAAATATCATACGGACTTGCTCGTGCAATCAAATCATCAAAATAATATCAACAACTATGAATTAAACCTCAAATTCATGAAATCACTCAAGAACATCAAAATTTGCATTTTCTCAAATAGGGGTCTGATTTATACTAAACAATCTCCGATTCTCACCAAACTTCCCAGATTTAACTTAATTATTATTTCAAACTTGTATCGGGCTCCGGAACTAAGATACGGGCCCGATACCATGAAGAAATTACATCAATTCACTTCTAAAAACCTTTATATTTTCCAGAAAATAATTTTTTTTAAAAATTCATTTCTTGGGCTTGGGACATCGGAATTCGATTCCGGGCATACACCCAAGTCCCTTATTTTACTACATACCCTACGAGACCGTCGGATCACGGGTCCGGGTCCGTTTAGCAAGAATGTTGACCAAAGTCAACTTTATTCAATTTTAAAAGCAAATTTCCTTATTTCACTTAATTTTCACATAAAAGCTTTTCGGAAATGCGCCCGGACTGTGCGTGCAAATCAAGGTTAGACAAAAGGAGATTTTTAAGGCCCCGGAACACAGAATTTACTTTCAAAATGAGTGATGACCTTCACATTCTCCACCTCAGCAATCGTTCGTCCTCGAACGAACATAGAATAGAAGTACTTGAGTTATAGAAAAGATTGGGATATCGGCTCCACATATCGGACTCGGACTCCCAGCTCATTACCTCAATAGACTGACCTCTCCACTAAGCACGAACAGAAGGGAAACTCTTCGATCTCAACTGACGAACCTGCCAGCCTAGAATAGCAATCGACTCCTCCTCATAGGACAAGTCCTTGTCCAACTGGACAGTGCTGAAGTCTAATACGTGGGATGGATCGTCGTGATACTTCCAAAGCATGGACACATGAAACATTGGATGCACAACTAATAAACTCGACGGCAACGCATGTTTGTAAGCCACCTCTCCCACTCGATCAAGAATATCAAATGGGCCAATGAATCTAGGGCTAAGCTTGACCCTCTTCCCAAATCTCATCACGCCCTTCATAGGTGACACTCGAAGCAACACCCGCTCGCCGACCATGAATGTCACATCACAAACCTTACGGTCGACATAACTCTTTTGCCTGGACTGAGCTGTACGAAGCCTATCCTGAATGATCTTGACCTTGTCCAAGGCATCCTATACTAGATCCGTACCCAACAACCGAGCCTCTCCCGGCTCAAACCATCCTACCAGTGATCGACACCCCCTACCATGTAAAGCCTCATAAGGAGCCATCTAGATGCTTTACTGGTAGCTGTTGTTGAAGGCAAACTCCGCTAAAGGCAAGAACTGATCCCACAAGCCTCCAAAATCAATGACATAAGCTCGGAGTATATCCTCCAAAATCTGAATAGTACGTTCGAAGTGTCGGTCGATCTAGGGGTGAAATGACGTGCTCAACTCGACCCGTGTGCCCAACTCAAACTGAACTGCCCTCCAAAAATGGGAGGTAAACCACGTACCTCGGTCAGAAATGATAGACACGGGCACACCATGAAGACGAACAATCTCCCGGATATAGATCTCGGCTAACTTCTCAGAATAATAGGAAACTGCCACAGGAATGAAATGTGCTGACTTGGTCAGCCTATCAACAATAACCCATACTGCATCGAACTTTCTCTGAGTCCATGGGAGTCTAACAATGAAGTCCATAGTGATACGCTCCCACTTCCACTCAAGAATCTCAATCTTCTAGAATAAACCACCGGGTCTCTACTGTTCGTACTTTACCTACTAATAATTCAAATACCGAGCCACATATGCAACAATATCCTTCTTTATCCTCCTCCACCAATAATGCTGCCGCAAATCCTGATACATCTTAGCGGCGCCCGGATGAATAGATTACTGGGAACTATGGGCCTCCTCAACACTCGCAGACCATCCACATTAGGCACACAAACTCGACCCTACATCCTCAAAACTCCTTCATCTCCAACTGTAACCTATTTGGCACCACCGTGCCGCACTGTGTCACTTAGAACACACAAATGAGGGTCATCATACTGCCAATCTCGAATACACTCAAATAATGAAGAACGAGCGACTGCACAAGCTAACACATGGTTGGGTTCGGAAACATCCAACCTCACGAACTGATTGGCCAAAGCCTGAACATCCAAAGCAAGCTATCTCTCACCGACCAGAATATACGCAAGACTGCCCATACTGGCTGACTTTCTACTCAAAGCACCGGCCACCACATTGGTCTTTCCAGGATGATATAAGATGGTGATATCATAGTCTTTTAATAGCTCCAACCACCTTTTCTGCCTCAAATTTAGCTCCTTCTACTTGTACAAATACTGTAGACTCTTGTGATCCGTGAACACCTCACATTATACGCCATATAGATAATGCCTCCAAATTTTTAACGCGTGAACAATGGCTGCTAACTGCAAATCCTGAACTGGATAATTTTTGTAATAAATCTTCAACTATCGTGAAGCATAAGAAATAACCTTGCCATCCTGCATCAACACCGCACCAAGTCTAATATGAGATGCGTCACAATAAACTGTATATGGCCCTGAACCTGTGGGAAAAAACCAACACCGCCATCGTAGTCAAAGCTGTCTTGAGCTTCTGAAATCTAGCCTCACACTTGTACGACCAATTGAACTGGGCACCCTTCTGGGTCAAGCTGGTCATCAGGGCTGCAATAGATGATAACCCCTCTACAAACCGACAGTAATAGCCTGCCAAACCCTAGAAACTCTGAATCTCTATAGCTGATGAGAGTCTAGGCCAGTTCTTGACTACCTCTATCTTCTTCGGATCCACCTGAATACCCTCTACTGATACAACGTGACCCAAAAATGCAACTGAACTCAACCATAACTCAAACTTTGAAAACATAGCATACAACTGGCTATCAGTCAAAGTCTGAAGAATAACTCTCAAATGCTACTCATGCTCCTCCCGGTTATAGGAATAGATCAAAATATCATCAATGAAGATTATCATGAACAAATCCAAGTATGGCTTGAACACTCGGTTCATCAAATCCATAAAAGCTATTGGGGCATTTGTCAACTCAAATGACATCACCAAGAACTCATAATGCTCGTACCGAGTGCGAAAAGTTGTCTTAGGGACATCGGATGCCCTAATCCTCAACTGATCGTAGCCAGATCTCAAGTCAATCTTTGAAAATACCTTGGCACCCTGAAGCTAATCAAACAGATCATCAATCCTCGGCAATGGATACTTATTCTTGATTGTAACCTTGTTTAAGTAGCGATAATCTATACATATCCTCATCAACCCGCCCTTCTTCTTAACAAACAACACCGGCGCACCCCAAGGCGAGACACTAGGTCTAATGAAGCCTTTATCAAACAAGTCTTTCAACTTCTCCTTCAATTCTTTCAACTCAGGCAGGGCCACACGATACGGCGGGATAGAAATGGGCTGAGTGCCTGGAGGGAAATCAATGAAAAAGTCAATATCCCTGTCGGGTGGCATACCCGGTAAGTTTGAAAGAAATACCTCAGGAAACTCACAATCAACATGAAAAAATCCATAGAAGGAACCTCGGCACTACAATCATGAATATATGCCAAATAGGCCAAACACCCCTTCTCGACCATACACTGAGCCTTCCTATATGAGATAACCCTACGAGTAGAATGACCAGGAGTCCCTCTCCACTTTAAACAAGGTAAACCCGACAAGACTAAGGTCATAGTCTTGGCATGACAGTCCAAGATAGCATGGTAAGGTGATAACCAGTCCATCCCTAATATGACATCAAAATCAACCATATTTAAAAGTAACAAATCTACTCGAGTCTCAAGACCTCCTGTCACAACTATACATGAACGATGGACATGATCTACCATAATAGAATCACCCACCGGTGTAGACATATATACAGGAGCACTCAAAGAATCACTAGGTATGACCAGATACGGTGCAAAATAAGATGACACATGGGAGTACGTAGATCCTAGATCAAATAGAACTGAAGCATCTCTACTACAAACTAGAACAGTTCCTGTGATAACTACATCGGAAGCCTCAGCCTCAGGCTTAGCTGGAAGAGCATAACATCGGGGTTGGGCCCCACCACTCTGAACTACATCGCTGGGACGGCCTCCTGCTGGCTGGCCTCTACCTCTAGCGGCCTGAACTTTACCTATAATACCTCTACCTCCACCTCTAGCACCTCTACCTTCACCTCTAGCTGGCTGAGCGGGCGGTGGAACACTCGGTGCCTGAACCATGGCACGGGAACCCTGATGTTGAGAGCTACTCGGTGCTCGAGGGAAAAATCTAGCAATATGCCTCATATCACCACAAGTATAACAAGCCCTCGGCTACTAAGACTGCTGACCCTGACGGCCTCAATAAGCACTCTGAAAACTCTGGAGAGGAGGTGCACTAATAGGAGTTGGCGGTGCACCGTAGGGCAATTGATCTGAATACTGCATATGAGAACCACGTCCACATGGAGCACCGTGAGAAGCCTGAAGTGCTAAATGAAACGACTTGGAAGAATGGCCCCTACCAAAAGAATCTCTACATCCAGATGAGGCACTAGTGAACCTGCCCGAATGATGAGGCCTCTTATTAGACCGCTGACCACTCCCCTATGATAGAACCATCTCAACTCTCCTGGCCACATTGGCCGCATCCTGAAAAGAAATCTCGCTCCCCGACTCCTTAGCCATTTGCAATCGAATAGGCTGAACGAGTCCCTCAATGAACATCCTCTCTCTCTCTCTCTCAGTTGGAAGTATAAGAAGAGCATGATGGGCCAAGTCAATAAATCTGATCTCGTACTGAGTAACAGACATAGAACCCTACTATAGATGCTCAAACTACCTCTGATAGTTCTTCCTTCGAGTAATAGGAAGAAACTTCTCCAGAAATAGATGAGAAAACTGATCCCAAGTCAAAGCCGGTGACCCAGCTGGTCTAGCCAAACAATAATCTCTCCACCAAGTCTTGGCGGATCCAGACAAATGCAAAGAAGCAAAGTCGAGCCTATTGGCCTCCACTATCCCCATGTTCCGAAGAACCTCATGACAGCTGTCCAAATAATCCTGGGGATCCTCAAAATATGTACCACCAAAAGTAGTAGTAAAGAGCTTGGTGAACTTGTCCAACCTCCACTAGGCATCTGAAGATGTAGTTGATCCATCATCGGTCTGAGCTGCCGCTCGGCTAAAGAAGTGGTACGTGACCTTGCCATTTATGAAAGGACAAGAGTAGAGGGTTTAATTTAGCGGTAAGAGAACAAAATCGCACGATAGAGATAATAGATGTGATGTTTTTCCTAACTCTATAGCCTCTGGGGATAAATACAGATGTCTCCGTACCAATCCCTCAGACTCTACTAAGCTTGTCCATGATTTGTATGACCATAGCAACATAAAGCTGTGATACCAACTTGTCACGACCCGGATTTCCCACCCTCAGGAGTCGTGATGGTGCCTACTAGTGAAATCTAGGCAGGCCAATTATTCCAATTATTTAACCTTTTTCATTTTTAATCCATTAACAATTGCGAGTTAACATTTTATACAAAATGGAAATAATAGAGCGGATGAATAAAATGTAACAATTTAAAATAATACAGATACAAATCCATAAACATAAGCTACCCAGAACTGGTGTCACAATCTCACAGACTTTCTAAAAATACTACAAATAGGGTCCGAACAAAATAGATACATGTATTTCTATGAAATAGTAAAGAACAGAAGAAAAGCTAGATAGGAAGGGGACGCCAAGGCCTGCGGACGCCTGCAGGACTACCTCGGGTTGCCTGATGGACTGAAGGTAGTAACCTCATTGTGGTCCAAAAACTGCAGCACTGGGATCTGCACACAGTATAGAGTGTAGTTCAGCACAACCGACCCCATGTACTGGTAAGTGCCTAGCCTAACCTCGGCAAAGTAGTGACGAGGCTAGGACAAGACTACCAAATAAACTTGTGCAATTATATATATACAACAAGTAATAATAATAGAAGCTACCAGTTAAAGATGGGAAGGGGAACATGCTACGGGGAATATCATATACAAACCAAAGCTCAGTAAAGAAGTGAAAGGAATACGAAAATTCAACTGTAAGAAAGAATAAGGAAATCAAAGACAAGTGCACAATATCACCCTTCATGTTTTTACTCTCGTCCTCACCATAAGAATCTATATAATCTGCACGGTATCACCCTTTGCGCTTTTACCTCACATAATCAAGGCACGGAATTATCCTTCGTGCATTATCACTCATATCATGACATGGCATTGTAACTCGTGCGGCACGGCATCACCCTTCGTGCTTTTACCTCACAATATTGGCACGGCATTACCCTTCATGCATTAACAAACTAAAATCATGCACGACATCACCTTTCGTGCTTTACACTCTTCCTCACCCAAGAAATAATCACAAAGAAATTTGGGCAAGGGAATCAATAATATCACAATAAAATCCCAGCAAGGGAACAATAGCATAACAACAATATCCCAGCAAGGGAATCAATATCATGAGTAATAGCATCCCGACAAGGGAGATAATATCAAAAGCAATAACATCCCGACAAGGGAGACAATATCATAAACCTCTTCTCTTTTCCACATTTACTTCACAACTCAATTCTCAACTTGAGCCAACGCTCTACAATGTTCAATTACCAATAATACTTCCACAAGCCTTGTTCAACAATAGAAATCATCATATAAAGCATGAACAATACGAAACAGAGTCACATTAATCATAGTATAAGACTCACGGGCATGCTTGACACCAACGTATAGATACTCGTCACCATGCCTATGCGTCGTACTCAACAATTAACACATAGCAAATAAAACACAACTCCTAATCCCTCAAGCTAAGGTTAGACCAAACACTTACCTCAATGCCACGAATTAGCTTGTATCTAGCCACAATTTACTTAACGATATCAATAAATGCTAAATGAATCAATTCTAATGCATGGAAATATGTTTTCTAAAGATTTCCCCAAAAAGTCAAAAATCGACCCCGGGCCCACAAGGCCAAAACTAGATTACCCATTCATTCACGAACTCAAATATATAATTTATTTTGAAATCAGACCTCAAATCGAGGTCAAAATCCCCAAAATTTGAAAATCCTAAGTTCTACCCAAAACACCCAATTTCCCCCATGAAAACCCTTGATTTTGAATTGAAATCATGTGAAAAGATTTTATAGATTGATGAAAATGAGTTAAAATGACTTACAATTGATTTGGAGAATAACTTTTCTTTAGAACATTGCCCAAGAGAGTTTAGGGTTTGAGAGAGTTAGAAAAATGAAGAAAAATTCGTCTAAGTCCTAACTCACTGGTCGCAGATGTCGCAATTGCGAACCCCTTCAGGACCTGTTGCCTTCGCATTTGCAAGAAATCACTTGCATTTGCGACATCGCATTTGTAATAAAAGTGTTGCATTTGCGACCAAGGCCTGCCCAGCCTAGTTTCGCATTTGCGACACCTGGGTCGCAATTCCCATGCCTGAGGACTTCGCAATTGCGAAGCCTGATCTCACAATTGCGAGATCAGAGGCCTGGGCAAAATATTAAATACCATCAACTTTTTTTCCTAAGTCCAATTTCACTCCGTGGCTTATCCAAAACTCACCCGAGCCTCGGGGCTCCAAATCAAACATGCACGCAAGTCCGAAAACATCATACGGACTTGCTTGTGCAATCAAATAATCAAAATAACATCAACACTATGAATTAAACCTCAAATTCATGAAATCACTAAATAACATCAAAATTTGCATTTTCTCAAATAAGGGTCCGATTTATACTAAACGAACTACGATTATTACTAAACTTCATAGATTCAACTTAATTATTATTTCAAACTTATACCGGGCTCCGGAACCACGATACGGGCCCGATACCATAAAAAAAATTACATCAATTCACTTCTAAAAACCTTTATATTTTATAGAAAATAATTTTCTTAAAAAATTTATTTCTCGGTCTTGGGAACTCGGAATCCGATTCTGGGCATACGTCCAAGTCCCATATATTATACTACAGACCCTACGAGATTGTCAGATTACGGGTCTGGGTCCGTTTATCAAGAATGTTAACCAAAGTCAATTTTATATTATTTTTAAAGCCAATTTCCTTATTTCACTTAATTTTCACATAAAAAGCTTTCCGGGAACGCGCCCGGACTGAGCATGCAAATTGAGGTGAGACAAAAAGAGGTTTTTAAGGTCTCGAAACATAGAATTTACTTTCAAAAGAGTGATGACCTTTTGGGTCATCACACCATTAACAATTATCCAATTCAAATAAAATTTAATAAGACAAATAGGTAAAAGAAAATATCTAAATCTTATACATTTACCAAGGATTGGTAGTACAAATCATGAGCTTCTAAGATTTAGAGTTTACGAAGCTAGTATGAAATGAAGTACATCATCTGTTTGAAATATACATGAACATATCTTTCATAAGTCTAGAACTACCATGAAGAAGAGGCAGCTATAACCAAAATGCAGGTACATCTTCAAATCTAACTCCCGTTGATCACAACAACATCAGCATCCAACATCTGCACGCAAGGTGCAGAAGTGTAGTATGTGTACAACCAACCCTATGCACTCAATAAGTAACAAATCTAACCTTAAGTTGAAAGTAGAGACGAGCTGGATCATAGGTTGGGTCTAACACAAATAGCCAACAACAGCTCATAACAACATAAGGAAAGTAATAACAAAAGTGGCTCAGAGATAAACTACTCAGATTGTTCACAGTTCTAGAATAATAGGCCTGCCTTTCAAGTATATAAGTGAAAACCCAAATCTTTTACCAAAATCGCCAAAAATTAGAGTAAGTTTAAAAATTGTGATTTTTCCCAAAAACCTTTTAACAATACATAAGATGTTTCATTTTCAGATAGCATGAGGAAAATACATCTCTATGCCTATATTTCAATATATATGTGAAATCTTGAATGTTACCCAAAAACCAGGTAGCAGAAGGAAATGTATCTATATGCATGTATCTCAAGTACGCATGTCGAATGCAATGCATCTCAGTGATGAACTCATGTACTCACACTCTCAGAGTACCCAATCTCATTGTCTCATACTTCCCACTCATCACACTCAATCACTCGGTACACTCAATCACTTAGTACTGATCAGGGCAGGTCTAGCCCCAACATAATAACTGCTAGCAACTACACTCGTTAGGGGTGTACAGACTCTGGAAGAGCTCCTACATCCCAAACGCAATAATCTGCATAGACAACTCAAGTACTGCACGGATAGCTCAGGTGCTATAGTATCAATATCTAGATCCGCACGGATAACTCACGTGTTGCACGGTCAACTCACGTGTTGTAGTATCAAATTCTTGATCCGCACGGACAACTCACGTGCGGCACAGATAACTCACATGCTATATTATCAATATCTAGATCCACACGGACAACTCATGTGCTGCACGGACAACACACATTTTATAGTATCAAAATCTGGATCTGCACGGACAATTCACATGCTGCACAAAAAACTCACATGCTATAGTATCAATATTCTCACAATCAGGCCCTCGGCCTTACTCGGTCATCAATCTCTCCTGTCTCTCGGCTCATAACACTCATGATGAGAAGCGCAAATCAATGATATGAGATTTGACAATAAATAATAACAGAGAATGAGAGAAGCGCAAATCAATGATATGAGATGTGACAATAAATAATAACAGAGAATGAGATTTGACACGTAATGAAGAATGCGAATGAGTACATAACTGAAAAGCAAATCACTCAACAACAATGAACGACCACTATGGCTTACACTGGTGCCAGCATATAGCTTAAACATGATTTCTAGCATCAATTACAGCTCAGGTGCTCTAACACATAGAGTATAGTAGAAATGTTCAAATAAGATAACTACACATATTCATAGAATCGACTAAATCACAATTTACACGGTGCACGCCCACACACCCGTCACCTAGAATGCGCATCACCTCAACATCAATCACATAACACGTATTTCAGAGTTTCATACCGTTAGCACCAAGTTTAGAAGTGTTACTTACCTCGAACAAGCCAATCCAATACCTAGCAAGCCCAGTGATGCTCCAAAAATGCCATCCTATGCGTACCAACCTCCGAACAGATCAAAACTAGCCAAAAGCAACTCAAATACATCAAATAATGCCAAAGGAAACAAACCCCATTAATAAAGGTCGAATCTTTAATCATAATTCCAAAATCGACCAAAACGTGAATCCTGATCCGATGCCTCTGAACCTGAATAAACTAAAAAAACATGATAACCCATTCAATTACGAGTTCAACCATATTAGTTTCATTCAAATCCGATCCCAAATCAATGTTCAAAAATCCAAAATTCATTTTATAAAATTTTACACAAGACCCCCAAATTTTACTTTGAAATCATCAATCAAATGCCAAAAACGAAGATGTATTCATGAAATATTACCAAAATCGAGTATAGAACACTTAACCCAATTCATATGGTGAATATTGCATCCAAAAATTGTCCAAATCTGAGCTCCCTAACTCAAAATATGACCAAATTAACAAACTTTTGATATTAAGTATTTTTGCCCAGAATTTTCTACCTCTTTTTATGTGAAGAATGATCCTAAAACTTGTTTTTGATGGCTTCAATGGATTCCTTGTAAGATATCAGTCAAGTTAGGCTTTGGAATCACTCCATTTGACCTTATAATAAAGGAGATATGTTAGTTTCAATATTTGAAAATAGTGCACATTTTTTAATACAAAGTTAGTGTCAATTTTATAATTATTCTAAAAATCTGGCAACCCAGTTCTTAGTAAAATGACCATAAACTCCCCATACGATGTCTAAATTTGACAATTCTTTTTGTTATGGCTCCGTAATTATGATACGGATTTAATGCTTCAATTGAAATAGAAATCAGAGCTCATTTTTTCAATGCGGTACCAATTATGCTTGAAGAAACGACATCAAAACATAAGAAAAGCGAGCGTAAAACAACCCAAGCCTATCCAAAACTCACCCGAGCCCCTCGAGACCTTAACCGAACATATCAATGAGTTCCATAGCATAACATGGACCTACTCAAGGCTTCAAATCATGCATAAAAACATCGAAAAGATGAATCGACCTCAAATCAAACTTAATGAAGTTTCGACTTCCAAAAACTCACGCTGAAACATATCAATCAACCCAAAATGGTCTCAAATTTTGTACACAATTCCTAATACATCATAAGAAGCTACTTGTTCCCAAACTACCAAGGGAAGTGCAAATGCTCAAAACGACCGGTTGGGTTGTTATATTCTCCCCGACTTAAACATACGTTTGTCCTCGAACATGCCAAAAGTCATTCCAAGGCCATCGAATCACGGTGTAATCTTACCATGCACATACTCGGGGGTGATCCTATGTCAACCTATTCCATTTGGGCCTAACAGCACAACATAACTGATGATCATTACTTCAACCTTAGCCCGTAAAATATAGAATCTCAACATCCGAAATTTCCTACAAGACTCGAAACTCGCATCTACACACTATATAAGTTTGAACAGGTTGTATCAAGCCAAACCCATAAACCAAGATGTACTCACTTGACATACCACATGACTCGCATACTCATAGCAAAATTTTCGATCACAGTAGCTGCTCAAAACAACCCAATACCGGTAATAAACCTCATATCAAACAAAACCTCTTTCTAAAACTTTTGTACATTGCCGATGATGAAAGAAACATGCAGAAACTCGTAGCCACTTATCAAATCAACAAATCATGGAACTCTCCCTCCTTCGACAAGAACTATATTCCCTTTCTAAGTCGACTTCCAATATTATTCTTCCAAATATACCGCAATCAGATCTGATAGCATCCATCCTAGGTCTAATGACCTTATTTTGTCAAACAAAACCATTCTATTGACGTGCAACACCAATATGACCTAAAGATGCTAACCGTGAAATTCGTGCACCAATACGCAATAACTCAATGCACCCAAAAATGAAAGATGACACAAATGAGAAAACCGTCATGCAAGCTCAATGAGCACCACCACCACAACCGCAATGCCATGAACCCATCATACATAGTAGCACCAAGACACCAGAATCTAACACAAAGGATCATATCTCAACATAACTCCACCGCAATGCTCGGCCCCATCCAAACACGGGCCCATATGAAATACCTCGAGCCACCATGCTCAAAATCAATAACAAGCACAATTCGACATCAAGTACTGAAGGTGCATGACCATAACTTCAGTAGACCTATGAACCTATAGATCTGACAACAACTTGTCACGACCCCAACTTCCCTCCATAGGATATCGTGATGGCACCTAGTCTCTACAACTAAGTAAGCCTACCAAATAATACTAACTGAACATATATAAATTGACAAGTTACTGAAATCAACTAAATAATAGATGAAAACATTATGAAAATAGAATCTCACAATACACACCCCAAAACTGGTGGAACTGAGTCATAAGCTCTACAGAATACAACTGGAGTACTACCAACTCATTGTTCGAAAAGAAATAAACTAGTAAATGAGAATAAGGGAAGGTGACTCCGAGGCCTGTGGATGTCGAAAAGGCATACCTTGAAGTCTCCTATCTAACGATCGGCACAAGCAGACGTACCTGGATCTGCACAAAAAATATGCAAAAATGTAGTATGAGTACATCACAGCGGTACCCAGTAAGTATCAAGCCTAACCTCAGTAGAGTATTAACGAGGCCAGGTCAAGATACCTACTAGGATATAAATAAAAGTATAAAGTGTAATACGGATATCAATGGAAAATTAATAAACAGCTAATACGAAACAAGATGATAGCATGAACTAGTACCAGAAATCAACAATAGAAATAGCATAAAAGAAACAACTAAAGGGGCTACAATGATCATGTATGGAAAATAACAGGTAGAACAAATAAGAGTGAAACAACAATATATATTCCCACCAAAATACTTTGCAGCATGAAATAAAAACATGAATCACAACGAGGTACTACCTCGTGTATAATAAAATCAAAACCGAGGTATTGCCTCTGTCACACCTCCTTTTTTACTACCCCGGAAGGGAGTATAAGGGAGTTTTTTCCAATTAAAGGACAATCGAAATGGGATTTATTATTAAAAGATTCAGAGTCGCCACTTGGGAGATTTATGGTGTCCCAAGTCACCGGTTCAAATCCCGAATCGAGGAAAAGATTGACTCTTTTTTACAGTCCGCGAACGCAGAAATCCGAGTAAGGAATTCCGTTAACCCGGGAGAAGGTGTTAGGCATTCTCGAGTTTCATGGTTTTAGCATGGTCGCTCAACTGTTATTATTGGCCTATTATATGATATTAATACATGTTTTAGCCTATGGTATATTTTAACTTGTTAGTCGCTTTTAATTATTTTTAGGAAGATTCAACGTCAGCCAAAACACGTCTTTGAACCGTGCCACACGAAATGCACCCACAGTCTGAGACATATTTAATTTGACATTGTTAAGATTTGGATTTGGGTCACATGAAATGCACACCCGAGTTTAGGAAGGTAATTTTTAAAATAGTGCGCCTAAAGCAACTACGCGTTTTAACTCTACGAGGGCCATGAAAATTCAATTAAATGGCGCGCTTTGATTTCTAAGGATTCAAAACAAGATTAATTAAATGAGGGTCATGCAATTGTCATTTTTGTTTAGCATGGCATACCTCAATTCTAATTTTAAAGGGGTATTCAAACTAGATTTAGGAGGGCCATAAACTATTTATGTTACTTAACTAGCACACCTCCACTCAATCAAATAAATTATTTTAAAGCTATCAACTACCCTCTGAACATTGTAGTCCTGGTATTTCCGTTTTGAATGGCATCGACATAGTTCGAGATTTTAGGCATAGAGTTGATTCTAATAAGCAACTCATTACTAATTAGTAACTTGATGGCCTAAGTGACTTAATTAGACAAGAAACAATCAGATGATCAAGAGGAAAAAGGGCCTTGGTAAGATTCAAATTTTAATGGGCCATTCATGCAAGTCTAGCTCAATTTGACCCTTCAACATATATCCAGAAATAACAAAAATTCAAAGTTTAATCTACTACATATTATTGGCCTATTATCGAGCTTGAACAAATTTCAAGGAAAAAATGCTGCTCTTATTCAACTTGATTTTACCTATATATTTCATCTTGGTCATGTGTTACTGAATTTAAAAAAATAATCCGAACCAATCAAACAATTGCACTCTTACTTCATGAAGGCTAAAGTCAAGTAAGGAAACAAAAGAAAATAACTACTAGATCTACATGTCAGCGACAAATCACTAGACATCAATTACAATTTTTGAAAGAAAGCTCAGAAGAATTAAAACTGGACATCAGCTACAATTCCATAGCGAAATAGATAGGAGATAGCTCGCATAGCACATGCTTAGCTGCACAGAGCTCAAATTTAAGAGAAATGAGGCCAAATAGGGGCTGGAATCAACAAGCTTAAAACCTAAACCAAAAGTTAATTACAAAGAAACACTAAACTAAGCTATAAAGCACCAAAAAACAAAGTAGTAAGGCTGAACTCATAACAGAAAACTGAAAACATGTTTTGACACTTTATAATTTCCATCTTTATTCCTCAAATCAATCTTCACATGAGGCAGAATGTAGAAATGTACCTGGAAATCGAAAAAGAAACAAAGAAATATGGAGTCAATGGCCAACAACAATGGAGCAGTAACAGGAATCAGCTTCAGATTCAATATAACAGCAAAACGGCTGATGAACACCAGTGGAACAACAACCACCCAGCAGAATTCAAACCAAAAATCTTTCAAAAATCCAAATTCAAACCATTTCAATCTCTGAGAATCAGAAAATATTTCAGTAATTGAAAAACTTCAGAGATCACAACAGGGAACTCAATTGAACAGTGTTTTCTTTAGATTTTCAGTCGTCTCTGAATTTTCTTTATTTTCTATCTATCCAACCTTGCCTTCAAAAGCAAGGAAATGTGCCTTTATAGGCAAGTAAATAGGGAAACAATAGAGGGATCAGATTTGCATTTTATCCCTTTTTGAATTTTGGTTTTTGCTACTTACATCCTTGCATTTTTGACTTATTTGTCAAGTAAGGCTGTTTTTGGCTTCTAGGAAGCTTCATAGACAGTTATACTCATATTCCTTAGACTAAATTACCCAAATTACCCTCTCACACCCATGCATATTACTATTAAAGCCAAACAGGATCTGGGTCAAATTTGACCTAAGTTAATGGGTCCAGATAAACCCAATTCAGTTCATTTCCGGGCTATTCAATCTTTATGAGCCCAAATAACTTTGACATGGTTTACCAGTTTTAAAAATTAACCTAAAATTGCCCAAAAGAGAAATCACGGAAGCCTTAATACAAACCAAGAAAACGAAACTATACTAATTAATAACAACAAGATAACAATAGTGGTAAACAACATCATGCATGGATAATTGACCCTAAGTTCGGTTGACATAATTAAACAAAACTACTAACAAGTTCATGCTACCTAATTTCACTAACTGGTCGAATGAAACAAAAAAAAAAAGAAGAATTAGAAAGAGAATAAAGGAGACGAGGAAAAGAAAACAAAAATAAAGACACGAGATGAAAAAGAAAGAAATACCCAATATAGATAAGCGGATGGTTGGCTAGAACAGACCTCTGGTACCCTCCGATTTTGACTGGAATGGGTTTTAATCACGTGTCCTCAAATGAAAACACATGCATAAAACCCCTTCCGACTTCAAATCTCCAACACGACCACTGATTCATGTGTTTGGAGACTTAGTGTTTGAGTCTTTGATCTAAAATTTGAGAAACCCCAGGGGGATTTGAAGCAAACGGGGTGGGGATTCGAGATGAGGAGAGGGAGGTGGTTGTTTGATGTGATTTTGAGGGTGAAAGGAGGTGGCGCCACCGGGTTTTTGGGTAGTGGGAATGGTGGCGGCTAGGGTTTTGCAGGGGTGTTCTCTGAAGGGTGTGAGAGAGATGAGAGATGGGGGGGTAACATTTCGGACATATTTATATTGACCCACCCCCACTTCCCCACCGTCAGATCCAAGAAACCTTGACGGCTGAGATTAATTTTGAATGGAACGGGGTCGTTTGGTCTTAAAGGGAGACGGACCAAGGAAACTGGGCTGGGTTTGGGATGAATTTGGGGCAGGTTTTGGAGGAGATAAGGTTGGGCCTAGGTAAAAACAAGGCAGCCCAAATTCTGATCCTTCTATTCTTTTTATTCCTATTTCAAATCAAATTTTCCAATAATTCTTTTCCTTCCTTCTTTCTTTTTTTTCTTTTCACAATTAAATAAAAACCTAAGTTAATTCCTAGATCCTAATTAACCTAAAAACACTTATTAGACCTAAATGATAATTATCACAATTAATAAATTAAAGAAAAACTACTCAAAATCAAAGTTAAAATTAAAATGCAAATTAAACTATTTTTTTTTTATTTTTCCATTTTTATAAAACAACTAATTTGCTAAGTAATCCTAAAATGTAGAATTAAATCCTAAATGCAAATGTCGCATATTTTTGTATTTTTCATTAATTAAACAAAATTAACATGCGCAGGCAAATGCAAGCAATTAACGAAAAATGCTGCAAAAATCTACAAAATTGCAAACAATGGGAAAAATTATTTTTATTTGAATTTGTGTTGCCCTGTTGACTTGTATTCTCCCGGTGAAGTCCCTTTGTTGAATTGTGATCTGAGACACTCTCCCTTTTCTTTAGGTGGACGCCTGATTGCTGAATTCAAATTATAATCTGAATTGATTTCCTTTTCTCCAGCTGGACGCCTAATTGCCAAAACTGAACTGTATTCCCGTGCTCTCCAGGTAGGCGCCTGATTGCCAAAACTTTAACTGTGTTCCCTTTCTCTCCAGGTGGGTGCCTGATTGCCAAAACTTTAACTGTATTCCCTTGCTCTCCAGGTGGGCGCCTGATTACAACATTTGAACTATACTCCCTTGCTCTCCAGGCGGGCACCTGATTGCCAAAACTTTAACCATATTCCCTTGCTCTCTAGGTGGGCGCCTGATTGCTAAAACTTCAACTGTTCATC
This sequence comes from Nicotiana tabacum, assembly GCF_000715075.1. Taxonomy (NCBI): domain Eukaryota; kingdom Viridiplantae; phylum Streptophyta; class Magnoliopsida; order Solanales; family Solanaceae; genus Nicotiana; species Nicotiana tabacum. The sequence goes on from NC_134086.1 coordinate 54,476,768, forward strand.
TAAAACTGTTGCCTTTGAACCTGATTACAACAAAACAAACAAAACAAAAGAAATTTTCCTACCTCAGTTTGGTGTTGGGCGCATCTATGAGTGTTAATTGAATCATGTCACCAAATATCTCTATTAATTTGAAATCTAAATCCCATTATCCAGGAGGGTCCTGAAAACTGACAGTTTTAAAAGCTAAATTATGTTTTCTAAAGGTATGACTTCTGCTAGATTTTGTAATCTAAGAAGGTCTTACGACTACATCCCATTATCCAGGAGGGTCCTGACAGCTCTTAATTAAGTGACAATTTTAAATCTAAGTCATATCTTCTGAAGGTAAGAAAGTATTAAAGCTACATCCCATTATCTAGGAGGGTCCTGACAATCAAAAATCAAGTTTTATCTTAAGAGTGACAACTTTTACGGTTGAATTATACTTCCTTACATCAGAACTTACGTTAAATCTTGTTATTTAGAGGAAACCTTAAAACTACATCCCATTATCCAAGAGGGTCCTGAAAATCAAAATCAAGTCTTATCTTAAGCGTGACAATTTTTACGGCCGAATTATACCACCCTACAACAGAACTTACGCCAAATCTTGTTATCTAATGGAAATCTTAAAGCTAGGTCCCATTATTCAGGAGGGTCCTGACAACTCCTAATTGAATCCTATCTCAAACTTGCAAACTTTGAAACCAACTTATATTTCTTTGTGGTGCATTTATGCTAGATTATGCTACTCATGGTTGTTTTGAATTTTAAACTAGGTCCCATTTTCCAGGAGGATCCTGAACACTTCAAATGAAATCCTATTATCCAGGTGGGTCCTGAGAGTTTGCAATCAAACCTGTCTGGTGCTTGCCTTTCCTTATGGATGATTTCCCCCAAACAATCTAAACTTTCTGCCCCTGTTTTAATCAAAGAAAAATCTTGTCAATTTAAAATATGGTGGTTAGTTTGTGGCATTCTTGCTGAAAGTCTCCCCGCTGTCGTGCTTTGTTTTGACTGGCTTCCCCGAACTGGCTCTGAACCTCTTGACTTTCTGGCCATCTTTCAACCCACGTGACCTCGGATGACCGGATTGTTCTATACCCAGACCACTGTTTTGCACCTCTGACCCCTTTTACTGAGCCTCTGCATTTCCCATGAAATTACTAAGTCATTCCATCGGTGGATCTTTTTGTGGCATTTTATCCCACTCTACATCATGCTATCTTTGGTATGTTCTGGCCATATTGTGCATTGCAATGTTTGGAAGTTGGTAGTGAGCTTTGAAATCCTTTCTTATTTTGCTTGACCAAGACTGGCGTTGAAACATCTTAGAGAAATGAAACCCAAAAGAAATGAAATGCAATGACCCTGAGAGTTAAGGATAAAGAAAATCCAAAACTGGATGACTTGCTAAAAAGGAAAAAGGAAAGAGACTTATCCGAGTGGAACAGCTTTGTACAAATGATCATGACATGCATTTTGAATTAATTGGCCCAATCTGTCCAACCAATCAACTCTCAATTGCCATACTTTGTTGCCCCGGAATTTCCATAACCTGACTTCTTTGCCAAAACCTTGACTTTGTTCGGCTTGCGGTGTCCTGAAGGGTTTTCACCAACAAGTCTCTCTCATTTGTTCATCTCTCCACTCACTTTTGCCTTACGGTGCCCGTGAGGGTTTTCACCAATAAGACTCTCTCATTTTTTATTTCTCTCAGCTCCTGTCGCCTTATGGTGCCCGTGAGGGTTTTCACCAACAAGACTCTCTCATTATTTCATTTTCCTGCTTGGGCCAGGTGTTGCCCCTAATATGAATCACCTCTAGTTGCTCGACTTGGCATCTCTCAAAGACTAATCATAAGATCTTTCTTTGGATCATAACGTGGGCTTTTGGATAGGGTTAGAAAGAAAGGGTGTCAAAAGGCTCAAAACAATTCGAATGGGTTCAAAATTACAACTTTCGGAATCAAATTTCTTGCAACAACCATAACCTTTGCCCCAGTTTCTTTGCTTGGGGACTTTTGGATTTTTCTTTGATGGGACCGAACCGTGAGGCTGCCTACGTATCCTTTAAAGGAATCAGATCGAACGTAGTTCATGTCATAGGAATTACTTTGTTGTTGTGATTTTTCTTTCCTTTTCTTCCTCTTTATCCTCTTTTCTTTTCTTTCTTCTTCTTCTCTTTTGGTTGTTTTGTTGTTTTTTTCTTTATTTCTTTTTCTTTTTCTTCTTTTTTTCTTCTTTTTTTCTTTTCTTCCTTTACTTATCTTTCACGCTTGCGTTTCTAATCTTTGTACTGATTCCGAAAGAGTGGTATGAAATAAAATAAATAAGGCTCAAAGGGGTAACAAAGGATAAAGTGTTTAGACAGCAGAACAAAATGCCTTCATCATTCCAATCTTCAAAATATTCCAATTACAAACAAATACAATTTAAATCAAGAAATCATACATAATATCTCTTGACCGCGTCGGAATTGATGGTCATTTCTACACATTTTCCTTCTATGTCTATTAAATACAAAGCGTCGTTGGACAACACTCTCGTTACAATGAACGGCCCCTACCAATTTGGGGCGAACTTACCTTTTGCTTCAGCCTGATTAGGAAGGATGCGCTTCAATACTAACTGACCCACTTCAAACCTCCGTGGACGCACCTTCTTATTATATGCTCTTGTTATTCTCTGTTGATACAACTGGCTATGACACATTGCTGCTAATCTTTTCTCATCAATTAAACTCAATTGTTCCAAGCGAGTTTTGACCCACTCATCATCATCAATTTCGACCTCAGCAACAATCCAAAGGGATGGGATTTCAATTTCCGCAGGTATCACCGCCTCAGTGACATATACCAACAAATAAGGAGTTGCCCCTACTGAAGTGCGAACAGTAATGCGATAACCAAGCAATGCAAAAGGCAGATTCTCATGCCATTTCCTGGAACCTTCCACCATTTTCAGAAGTATATTCTTTATATTCTTGTTGGCCGCCTCAACTGCTCCATTCGCCTTGGGGCGGTAAGGGGTGGAATTGCGATGCGTAATCTTGAATTGTTGACATACCTCTTTCATCAGATGACTATTAAGATTAGCCCCATTGTCTGTAATGATCACCTTTGGTATCCCAAACCGACAAATAATATTTGAGTGCACAAAATCAACCACCGCTTTCTTGGTTACGGACTTGAACATTTTAGCCTTTACCCACTTAGTGAAATAGTCGATGGCCACTAGAATGAACTTGTACCCATTTGATACTGATGGCTCAATTGTCCCAATGACATCCATGCCCCATGCAACAAAAGGCCACGGTGCAGACATTGTGTGCAATTCAGATGGTAGAGAATTAATCAAATCCCCGTGCACTTGGCACTGATGACACTTGCGCACGAAACTGATACAATCTCGCTCCATAGTAAGCCAATAATAACCTACTCGGAGGATCTTCTTTGCCAACACGGACCCGCTCATATGCGGTCCACAGACTCCAGAATGTACTTCGGTCATGATAGCTTTGGCCTGTCTAGCATCTATGCATATCAACAATCCAAGATCCGGAGTCCTTTTGTACAAAACCCCTCCGTTGAAGAAAAATCCGCTCGATAATCGTCCAATTGTTCTCTTTTGATCACTTGTTACTTGTACTGGATACACCCCCATCCTGATATATTCCTTGATATCATGAAACCAGGGCTCACCGTCAAGTTCTTCTTCTACCACATTACAGTAAGCATGCTAATCATGGACCTGAATATGCAACGGGTCAACATAAGCCTTATCCAAATGATGTAACATTGACGCCAAGTTAGCCAAAGCATCAGCAACTTCGTTATGGATCCTTGGAATGTGCCTAAACTCTACTGATCAAAACCGTTGACAAAGATCATGCAAACATTGTCGGTACGATATGAGTTTCAAATCTCGTGTTTCCCATTCCCCTTGAATCTGGTGCACCAGAAGGTCCGAGTTCCCCAAGACCAAAACTTCCTGGACACCCATGTCTACGGCTAACTCAAGCCCAAAATGCATGCCTCATATTCAACCATGTTTTTAGTACAGTAGAAACGAAGCTGAGTCGTAACAGGGTAGTGATGTCCCATTCCAGAAATCAATACAGCTCCTATCCCGATGCCTTTCATAATAGCATCTCTATCAAAGAAAAGTTTCCAACCTATCTCTACAACTTGTTCCAACTCATCAATATGCATTTCCTCTTCATCAAGGAAATAAGTCTTCAAAGGCTCATATTCTTCATCCACTGGGTTCTCAGCCAAATGATCGGCCAAAGCCTGGGATTTCACCGCGGTCCTGGTCACATAGATGATGTCAAATTCTGTGAGCAAGATATTCCACTTTTCAAGCCTTCCTGTGGGCATAGGCTTCTGAAAGATATACTTTAATGGATCCAAACGAGAGGTGAGGTAAGTAGTGTAAGATGACAAATAGTGCTTCAACTTCTGTGCTACCCAAGTTAGGGCGCAACATGTCCTCTCAAGGTGAGTGTACTTAACCTCGTAAGATGTGAACTTCTTGTTGAAATAATAGATGGCCTGCTCTTTCCTGCCGGTGATGTCATGCTTCCCCAGCACACAACCAAACGATTTGTCCAAAACCGTCAAATACAGAATCAAAGGTCTCCCTAGTTCTGGTGGCACCAACACATGTGGGTTTGACAAATACCCTTTTATCTTATCAAATGCTTCTTGACACTCATCTGTCCACTCGACCACAACATCTTTCTTCAACAGTTTGAAGATAGGCTCACAAGTTGTCGTAAGCTGAGCAATAAACCTGCTGATGTAATTCAACCTCCCTAATAAACTCATCACCTCAGTCTTGTTCCTTGGACGAGGCAATTCTTGGATAGCTTTAATCTTTGACGGGTCCAGTTCAATACCTCGGGGCTGACTATGAATCCCAACAATTTTCCGGATGGCACACCGAATGTGCATTTTGCAGGATTGAGCTTAAGATTATACCTGTGAAGCCTTTGGAAGAATTTTCTCAAATCTCTGATGTGACCAGACTGCTTTCTAGACTTTATGATTACATCATCCACATAAACTTCGATCTCCTTGTTTATCATGTCATGGAATATGGTTGTCATTGCCCTCATGTAAGTTGCCCCATCATTTTTCAATCCGAAAGGCATGACCCTGTAGCAATATGTTCCCCATAGTGTGATGAATGTCGTCTTCTATGCATCTTCCTCATCTATTAAGATTTGATGATAACCCGCATAACAGTCCACAAAAGACCCAATCTCATGTTTGGCGTAATTGTCAATCAGAATGTGGATATTTGGCAGTGGAAAGTTGTCCATGGGGCTCGCCTTGTTGATATCACGGTAATCAACACACACCCTGGTCTTGCCATCCTTCTTTGGCACAGGTACTATATTGGCTAACCAAGTGGGATACCGAGTGACCCGAATGACTTTTGCATCAAACTGCTTAGTGACCTCTTCTTTGATCTTCACACTCATATTAGTCTTAAATTTCCTCAACTTCTACTTGACAGGAGGGAATGTCGGGTCAGTGGGCAATTTGTGAACCACCAAGTAAGTGCTTAAGCCCGACATGTCATCATATGACCATTCAAAGACATCTTTATATTCAAGTAATGCTTTAATTATCTCTTCCCTGAGTTGAGGTTCAAGTTAGAAACTTATCATAGTTTCTCTGATATTATCTGGGTCCCCTAAATTGATTGCTTCTGTATCACTCAGGTTAGGCTTGGGTTTTTCTTCAAAATGGATTAATTCTTTGCAAATCTATTCAAAGGCCTCATCCTCGTTGTATTCCGATTCATCATCACACTCTATTTCTTGAATTACTATTGCAGAATTAGATTGGCTTTTAAGACTAGGCCGAAGATTCCTTATGCATGTCATGTTATTGAAACCAGTATAAAAAGAGTTGTACAAGGAAGACAAGAAAGCAAAAATAAAACTGTCAGGAATGAGGAAAAGAGAAATTGCATTTCATTGAAATTGAAAGATAACAAGGTTTATACATCCAAACGGACGGAACATAGAATCTGAATTACAACCCTAGAATAATCCAGATAAACTGAAAGAAAATCAAAGCAAACTACCAAAACTCCTTCCTGATGGGGAGAGGAGTAGCTTCCCAATTGTTAATCTTTGCACTGGGCCCAACAAAATACACATCCGCCTTGCTAGAACCCTCTCCATCTTCCACCATGTTCACCTCATTGAATAACTTCTCAAACCTGTCAAAAAACTCTTTATCAGGACCAACCACAGAACTGGGAAATGTTGTTGCTAGGTGTTTCTTGGTGTCGGGCCTGACAAATGATCTGGAGAGACATGGGATGGGCTTTGGGAGGACCCATGCCCTCTGTTTCAACTTTTTGGCTCTTTTTATGTCCACAAATGTGGGCTTGAACCCCAAACCAAATGTATCCAAATTTTTGGGGAGAGACACCGGCTGTACGATACCTTGCAAAGATTCACCCAAACCCTTCCCTGGTACAAAACTATTCTTCAACATTTCAACGGCTACCATGACTGATGTGGCAGCTACCCTCGGAATGGGAACGCACTTCCCTTCTGGAATTTTCTCTACCAATACCGTGTCAAAAACCTGATAAACCCATGGCCCCTTGTCGTCTTCAAACTCTATGAATGGAACAATGGCATCACTGTGGGCACACAAATTATCCTCGCTATGCACAACAATTTCCTGTCTATCCCATTCAAACTTGACCATTTGACGCAGAGTAGACGGGACCGCTTTTGCAGCATGAATCCAGGGTCTACCTAACAATAGATTGTATGAAACAGCCAAATCGAGAACCTGGAACACATGGAAAATTCAACTGGCCCTATTGTAAGCTCAAGTACTATGTCCCCGACCGAATCTTTCCCTCCACCGTCGAATCCCCGAACGCAGATATTGTTCTTGTGAATTCTTTCATCATCCACCTTCAACTTGTTCAGAGTGGAGAGAGGGTAGATGTTTGCACTGGAACTGTTGTTGACCAATACCCGGGTAACCACAGAATCTTCGCATTTCACCGTGAGATAGAGGGCTCTATTGTGCTCAGTACCCTCCACGGGCAACTCATTATCAGAAAAAGTGACTCTGTTTACCTCAAATATCTTGTTAGCTATCTTTTCCAAGTGGTTTACTGAGATTTTGTCAGGGACGTGGGCCTCATTCAAGATCTTCATCAAAGCCCGACGGTGCTCGTCTGAATTGATCAATAATGACAATAGTCAAATTTGAGCCGACGTCTTCCTCAACTGCTTCACAATGGAATAGTCCTGCACTTTCATCTTTAACAAGAATTCCTCTGCTTCTTCCTCGTTCATAGATTTCTTCACTAGCACCGGGTTGTCTTTGGAGCTCTTAGCTTTTCTCAACTCTTTGGGGGAAAAGCACCTCCCCGATCGACTCAAACCATGGGTCTCACAAACTTCTTCTTTAAACTCTTTCCCCTTGTAAGTCCTTGTCACTCATTCATAATTCCACGGGACCGCCTTGCTATTGCCTATTGGTAATTGAGTTACCGGCTTGATAATGACAGGGTCTGTGCGGGCACCCTCCACAATTACAATAGGCTTGTTCGCCACTACTGGCTTCGCAACACCCTTTCTTGTTTCACTGCAACACCACTTGAAAACCCCTTCTTGCCTACCGCGGATGGTTCATTGTCTGCCCCACTCAACCGGATCACTGATTTCTCACTTGTTGGCTTTTCAAACGGCCTAACTTCACTAGCCCGGATCATCATGATGGTCTGTGAAGGCTTCTTGGGCTCCCCTCCCCTATGCACTATCTCGATCATATTTGTGTCAGGATGAGCTGACAACGGATTCTGGTTGATATTGGGTGCCATCGGAGCTTGGACCTCAATCTGATTAGTGTCAATGAGCTCTTGAATAGCTGTTTCCAATTGCCAGCACTTCTCTGTATCGTGCCTTAAAGCACCAGAACAATATTCGCAACTCACAGAGTGATCAAGGTTTCTTGGGGGAGGTTTTTTGCAGTTTTGGCTCGATCGGACTCAGCATACCCAATTGTCGCAACCTGTGGAACAAACTGGTATAGGATTCTCCCAATGGAGTGAAAGTTTCTTATTTTGCAACCTCTCGCTCTTAAATGCTTGGTTGGGCCGGAAACCTGATCTAGGAGGGTTCCGGTAGGCTCTTAGGGGTGGATAGGCATTTTGTGGAGCTGGGTATGTATTTTGTGGGACTGGCACACGCCATTGTGCGTGGGCCGGAGGTTGGCTGTATGTTTGGGCATGGTGGACAGAAAAATGGGGGTCCGGTGGTGGGTAGTAGTGTTGTGGTAGGCTATATGGGGTATGAGGGTAGGTTTGGTGGTGGGGTCGATGCTGGTTATAGTAATGTGATGGACCCCTGGGTCCAAACCAAGCTCCTAAATCAATCATTGCTACATCCTCTTTCTTCTTCTTTCTAATTACTCCCCTAGTTCCGCTTTAAATGGACTGGGTGGTTGCCTTATTAGCCGAATAACTCATGATTTTATTTGTCTTGAACCCTTCTTCTACCATACTACCCATCTTTACCACTTCATTGAAGGACTTGCCTATAGCTGATACCAGATGACCGTAATAAGTAGGTTCTAAGGCCTGCAGAAAATAATCCACCATTTCACTTTCTTTCATTGGAGGGTCAACCCTTGCTGCCTGTTTTCTCCACCTAAAACCATACTCCCTAAAATTCTCATTGTGCTTTTTCTCAAGTTTCGTCAAAGACAGACGATCCAGAACAATCTCGAGGTTGTACTGGAAGTGACAAGCAAATGCCTAGGCTAGATCATCCCATGTGTACCATCTTCCGTGATCCTGCCGAGTATACCATTCTAGCGCTGATCCACTCAAACTCTAACTGAAATATGCTATTAGCAACTCATCCTTCCCACCAGCTCACCTCATTTTGCTACAAAAACCTCTCAAATGTGCCATTGGATCACCGTGCCCATCATACAAATCAAACTTAGGCATCTTAAACCCTGCCGGCAATTGCACATCTGGAAACAGACATAGGTCTTTGTAGGCCACACTTACTTGACCTCTCAACCCTCGCATGCCTCTGAATGACTGTTCCGGGCTTTTAACTTTCCTGAACATCTCCTCCTGTTCGAGATTTTTGGATGGTTTTCTAGTTTCTGCAGGGTGGTCAAAATGCGAAGTGTAGGAATAGGGTTCGGGAACCTTGAAAGTGGGCTCCAAGGGGTAATACTGGTTGTCGTGAGTCTGGAATAAAGGCTCACTAGAGGATCGGTGTAATGTAACAGGTGGGGGTTCCACAAAAACAGGAGTGGCTGGTAAAGGAGGTTACGGGACTTGTTTGGATGGTGGAGCTTGTGATATATGGGAAGTGGTGTCATAGCATTGTTGGTAGAGGGGAAAGTCCGGAGATGGGTTCACAATGGGTGATTCCTGGGTTTGAGCCAATGGCGGGATAAAAGCAGGGTTGGCGAGGTAAACTGGCGGTGGGTGCCCTTTTGTCCATGTTTGGTACATTTTAGCCATCTACTGCTTCAGCTTATACAACTCATTTGTCAGATTAACCTTCGATTCTTCCACCTCTTTTGACAGATCGACAATACTTGCCTTAAGTTCCTGGTTGGCCATGTTCAGATTGTTTTTGGACCGGGTGTTGTAGGAGTGAGTTTCCAGAATGCCAATCAAACTAACCACCTGCCTGAACTATAATTACATCAATAAAAAACTTGTTAGCGATTAGAGCGTTAACAGATAAGCAACCGTACATTTGAGGAGTGAATGCACCTAAGCAGTTAACCGTTTCTATTATGTATTTGATCGGCTGCTTGTGTCATCCTGACTTTTCCTTATTTCCGTATGCAACTACTCTTTTTCTCTCTCCCTTTTTTTTCATTTTTGCCTTTCCTTGCTTGGTCTCTCTTTTGTTTTTATTCTCTCGTGACTATTTCTTGCTTTGCCATTGTTTCCTTCTCACTGTTTCTCTTTTTTTTCCTTCTCTCTCTTATTCTTCCCTTCTTCTTGTTTTTTATTCTTCTTTTTTATCACTCTTTTCCTTTCTTTTGGTTATGGTCGAATCCTATGGAGATTGCCTACGTATCATGACCCCACATGAATCAGACCAAGCGTAGTTCTGGAGATAAGTGCATAATAACAAAACAAAACATTTTGGGATTTTCAAATTTTTCTATAAAATAAAACAGTTTTGATTACAACCACTCATTCTACCAAATTATGAAATTAACAGACTTGAAACGGAAAACTTAACAGACTCTGACTCAAAACAAGATCAACAGACTCTGACAGAAGGTAAAAACAACAGACTCAAAAACCAACTAACAGACTCCAATAAAAGAAAATACAGACTCGCAAATAGACTAATAGACTCTAATGAAAATCATGAATACATTAATGCCTCAAATGCTCCTGGGGCCCGCGGGACATCATTCGGTCTCGCCACGGGCCTATGTGCAAGATTCCTTTGAAGCCTCTCCAAGTCACTCATTATCTGCCTTACAAATGTCATCACTGCCGCAAAAAAAGGTGGTACGAGCCATATCCTCACATGCTTGCCATTTCATAACAATTTAGTCGGCAATAGTTCTGATCTGCTCTCGGATTTTGCCCTTTTCCTGAAGCAAATGCCCGACCTGTTGATTCTGGGCTTCTAACACCTAAGTATGATGGAGATGTTGATTTCGCAACTGTTGCATTTCTTTCTCCGTCCGAGCCATCAAATCATAACAATGTTCCCTATTAGCTTTAAAGTCCTTGGCCTACTTGTCTGCCTCATTCTCAAAAGTAACTATTTTTCTTTTTAGGCTAGTGATTGTCCCTTCATACTTTCTTTTTATTTGTTGCACAAACTGTGTCCGACCTTTTGCGTTTTCTGCCAATTGAGCTCGGACTTTCGCTAGATTGGCCTCAGACTTTTCTAGGTCATCCTGATACTCAAGGGCCTTCTTTTTCAGACTGCTTATAAGCCTTTCATCCGCTCGGCTTCTTTCCGGGTTTCTAATAGCTATTTTCATCTTCCGGATTTGGGCTCTGAGGGCTTCATTTTCCTGGGTTAGCTTCTTCTTCTCGCCTTCATCTGCGGCGGCTAGCAACCCATTCTCAAACTAAAGATCCATGACTTGCTTTTCTAGCCTGACTATAGTGGCTCGATACTCGTTTTCTTTGGTCAACCAGTCCCATTGCACCTGTGCTCTGTCGGTAAATTATTGGACATGGGGTTTCTTTGCGGGCCTTTCGGGCTCCTGATGAACTCGGGATCTTTTACCATACCACGTAGTGCAACCAGGCTCCACCTCACCTCTGGATAGATCTCGTACTTGAGTTCTAGGCTCTAAGAATCTGCACTGATGCCAAATCCGACACACTCTTTCTTTTGGAAAAGTGGCTTTTGGTTCCAACTCAATAACCTGCCGACTCAAATCCTCATCGTGTGGGATGGTTTGGTATCGGCCTAACTGACGTAGAACTCGGTGCAGGGCATAAGGATGGATACTCCGCAGACCCATTAACAATAGAAAGCATACCTCAACCGACATATAGATTACCTCACTGACCGAGAGCCACCCGAATGCCCATTCGATCTTATTTGTAGTCAAAGATCTCAAATGAGCATGCCATGCTTCCGTACCATCCGAGAACTCATAACCCTCTACCCGCTTTTCTGGTTTTTCAATGCACTCGCGGCCAGTCATACCACAATTCAAGTATCCAGGACGGTGGCAAAGATGTTCCTCCATCCATAATTGTAATAGCATATTGCACCCTTCAAAGAACTTTCCCCCTTCTCGACAGAGGGTCAGAGCTTGGTAAATGTCTGCCAAAATCAGCGGCACTATGGTCCCATTTGCCCTTTTCATCATAAAGTCGGCTATCCCCACGAGTCCTAACTCTATGTTCCCGTCTTTTCTGGGGAAAATCAAAGTACCCAGGAATGCCGTAATAAAAGCTAATCCTCTCCGAGCTTCCTACTTGTCTTGGTTTCCCGCGTGAGTAAGACAGATATCTAGCGTCTCGAATCCACGGGGATTCCCATAACGTCGGTTCAAAAAGTAGAAGGTACAAAATCCTTTGGCCAAATTTCCGTATCGGATGTCCCGACTGATGCTTAACAAGTCCAAAAATTTGTGAGCGATTACTGTTCTTGGTGCTACCGAGTATTGATTTCTAAGATTCCCATTGAACCGGCATAGCCTGCTATCTCTTCCAGGGTAGGAGTTAAGTCAAAATCAGCAAAGTGGAATACATTATGTGCTGGGTCCCAAAATGGTATCAAGGCCTCGACTATGTCCTTTCGCGGCTTAACCTTCAAGAGCCCGACAAGACCACCTAATGCTTTTGTCACAACTTTTCTGCTATTGTCCCCCAAATCATGCCACCACATATGCAGCTCCAAAGGGATTTCTTCACGGACTAAGAAAGGTTCATTTTGAATTGTACTCATCCTGCACATGTATTAAGGTGATTTTAATTAAAAGAAAACTATGACTCATTTTGACTCAAGAAACATGACCATTTATTCAAAATTTTCACAAAAATATCAGGCTTTACCAATACGGCCTTTCAGCACTCCGAAAACAAAGATTTTAAGGCTGTGTTCGCTAACCGGCAAAAACCTTGAAAAATGACTAGAGGTGGCTATTCTTGCAAAAATGGCCTTCCGTCACCCTTTTGGGGGCATTCGGCCATTTTAGACAAGAATGTAATCACCTTACTTATTTGCAATAAAGTTAAAATTTTTGTTTTTTTGGGCTATTTTTGCAAAAAAGATGTTGGACCCGATGGGGGTTGCCTACGTATCTCACATCCGGTGAGAATCAAACTGGTGTAGTTCGGGCAAATAAAATAAAACTACCTATTTTCAAAACAAAACATATTTTTTTCTTTCTTTTTTCTTCATTTTTCTCAAAAAAATTCGGCAGAGTTTCAGTACCATTTGGACATTGGTTTTCCAAAAAAGGTGATTTAACTCACTTAACCCTCACATTGCTATTCTCTTTTTCCCTACTTCTTCCCATTATTTTAAAGCCGATCAGCATGCAAATGCAAATCAAATAAATGCATAAGTAGCAAGTAAGATGCATCAGGATGGTCTTTTCATTTTTGGTACACCTGTCCTAGATAGACCCAACCCCTGTGTTGAGTCTCCAAAGTCAAATGCACGTGATGCAAGCAAATATTCCTACTAGGGATCCGGCATGAGGTCTTGTTATACTAGATTTAAAACCTGGGTTTATTGTTCTAGACCTGGCTTACCTGAGCGGACATCTCGAGCCGAGAGGGGGAAGCGTACCCGGAATACGGAAGCTTCACCGGCTTTGCAACTGGTCCGAACCTTGTTCTAAAATTGGAATGACACTAACAGAAGAGAAGTCACACGAAGTGCACACTCCTCCATGATTTAGAAGACACAGAGAGAAGAAGGGTTTCGTAGTAATTTATATACATTTCATAGGATATCATAGCGGTAAAAGCAACACTTAGCACATTAGGCCCAAACATGTAACAAAACCAAATAATAAATAAAGCTAAATATAACAATTATTCCAAGCTTGAATTCTTAAACCCTGAACCAGAGATTCTGGGTTCGGTCCCCAGCAGAGTCGCCAGAGCTGTCACACCTCCTTTTTACTACCCCGGAAGGGAGTATAAGGGAGTTTTTTTCAATTAAAGGACAATCGAAACGGGATTTATTATTAAAAGATTCGGAGTCCCCACCCGGAGAAGGTGTTAGGCATTCCCGAGTTCCATGGTTTTTGCATAGTCGCTTAACTGTTATTATTGGCCTATTGTCTGATCTTAATAAATATTTTAGCCAATGGTATATTTCAACTTGTTAGCCGCTTTTAATTATTTTTAGGAAGATTCAACGTCAGCCAAAACACGTCTTTGGACCGCGCCACATGAAATGCACCCGCAGTCTGAAACATATTTTATTTGACGTTGTTAAGATTTGGATTTGGGTCACATGAAATGCACACCCGAGTTTAGGAAGGTAATTTTTAAAATAGCGTGCCTAAAGCAACTACACGTTTTAACTCTGCGAGGGCCATGGAAATTCAACTAAATGGCGCGCTTCGATTTCTAAGGATTCAAAACAAGAATAATTAAATGTGGGCCATGCAATTGTCAATTTTGTTTGGCATGGCGTACCTCAATTCTAATTTTAAAGGGGTATTCAAACTAGATTTAGGAGGGCCATAAACTATTTATATTACTTAAATGGCACACCTCCACTCAATCAAACGAATTATTTTAAAGCTATCAACTACCCTCTGAACATTGTAGTCCTGGTATTTTCGTTTTTAATGGCATCAACATAGTTCGAGATTTTAGGTATAGAGTTGATTCTAATCAACAACTCATTACTAATTAGTAACTTGATGTCTAAGTGACTTAATTAGGCAAGAAACAATCAGATGATCAAGAGGAAAAAGGGCCTTGGCAAGATTCAAATTTGACCCTTCAACATATATCCAAAAATATCAAAAATCCAAAGTTTAATCTACTACACATTATTGGCCTATTATCGAGCTTGAACAAATTTCAAGGAAAAAATGTTGCTCTTATTCAACTTGATTTTACCTATATATTTCATATTGGTCATGTGTTACTAAATTTTAAAAAAAGAAAAATCGAACCAATCAAACAATTGCACTGTTACTTCATGAAGGCTAAAGTCAAGTAAGGAAATAAAAGAAAATAACTACTAGATCTACATTTCAACGACAAATCACTAGACATCAATTACAATTTTTGAAATAAAGCTTAGAAGAACTAAAACTGAACATCAGCTACAATTCCATAGCGAAATAGATAGATGATAGCTCTCATAGCACATGCTTAGCTGCACAGAGCTCAAATTTAAGATAAATGAGGCCAAATAGGGGCTAGAATCAACAAGCTTAAAACCTAGACCAAAAGTTAATTACAAAGAAACACCGAACTAAGCTATAAAGCACCATAAAACAAAGTAGTAAGGCCGAACTCATAATAGAAAACTGAAAACATGTTTTGAAACTTTAGAATTTCCATCTTTATTCCTCAAATCAATCTTCACATGAGGCAGAATATACACGTGTACCTGGAAATCGAAAAAGAAACAAAGAAATATGGAGTCAATGGCCAACAACAGTGGAGCAGTAACAGGAATCAGCTTCAGATTCAATATAACAGCAAAACGGCTAATAAACACCAGTGGAACAGCAACCACCCAGCATAATTCAAACCAAAAAAATTTCTAAAATCCGAATTCAAACCATTTCAATCTCGGAGAATCAAAAAATGTTTCAGTAATTGAAAAACTTCAGAGATCACAACAGGGAACTCAATGGAACAATGTTTTCTTTAGATTTTCAGCCGTCTCTGATTTTTCTGTATTTTCTATCTATTTAACCTTGCCTTCAAAATCAAGGAAATGTGCCTTTATAGGCAAGAAAATAGGGCAACAATAGAGGGATCAGTTTTGCATTTTAGCCCTTTTTGAATTTTGGTTTTTGCTACTTACATCCTTGCATTTTTGACTTATTTGCCAAGTAAGGCTGTTTTTGGCTTCTAGGAAGCTTCCTAGGAAGTTATACTCATAGTCCTTAGACTAAATTACCCAATTACCCTCTCACACCCCTGTATATTACTGTTAAAGACAAACAGAATCTGGGTCCAATTTGACCCAAGTTAATGGGTCTAGATAAACCCAATTCAGTTCATTTTCGGGCTATTCAATCTTTATGAGCCCAAATAACTTTGACATGGTTTACCATTTTTAAAAATTAACCTAAAATTTCCCAAAAGAGAAATCACGGCAGCCTTAATACAAACCAAGAAAATGAAACTATACTAATTAATAACAACAAGATAACAATACTGATAAACAACATCATGCATGGACAATTGACCTTAAGTTCGTTTGACATAATTAAACAAAATTACTAACAAGTTCATGCTACCTAATTTCACTAACTAGTCGAATGAAACAAAAACAAGAAGAATGAGAAAGAGAATAAAAGAGACGAGGAAAAGAAAACATAAATAAAGAAACGAGATGAAAAAGAAAGAAATACCCAATATAGATAAGCGGATGGTTGGCTTGAACAGACCTCCGGTACCTTCCGATTTTGATTGGAATGGGTTTTAATCACGTGTTCTCAAATGAAAACACATGCATAAAACCCCTTCCGACTTCAAATCTTCAACACGACCATTGATTTATGTTTTGGAGACTTAGTGTTTGAGTCTTTGATCTAAAATTTGAGAAACTCCAGGGGGATTTAAAGCAAACGAGGTGGGGATTCAAGATGAGGAGAGGGAGGTGGTTGTTTGGTGTGATTTTGAGGGTGAAAGGAGGTGGCGCTGTCGGGTTTCTGGGTGGTGGGAATGATGGCGGCTAGGGTTTTGCAGGGGTGTTATCTGAAGGGTGTGAGAGAGATGGGGGGGGGGTAATGTTTCGGACAGATTTATATTGACCCACCCCCACTTCCCCACCGTCAGATCCAAGAAACCTTGACGGCTGAGATTAATTTTGAATGGAACGGGGTCGTTTAATCTTAAAGGGAGACGAACCGGGAAAACTGGGTTGGGTTCTGGATCAATTTGGGGTAGGTTTTGGAGGAGACAACGTTGGGCCTGGGTAAAAACAAGGCAGCCCAAATTCTGATCCTTCTATTCTTTTATATTCCTATTTCAAATCAAATTTTCCAATAATTCTTTTCCTTCTTTCTTTTTTTTTCTTTTCACAATTAAATAAAAACCTAAGTTAATTCCTAGATCCTAATTAACCTAAAAACACTGATTAGACCCAAATGGTAATTATCACAATTAATAAATTAAAGAAAAACTACTCAAAATCAAAGTTAAAAATAAAATGCAAATTAAACTATTTTTTGTGATTTTTCCATTTTTATAAAACAACTAATTTGCTAATTAATCCTAAAATATAGAATTAAATCCTAAATGCAAATGCCGCATATTTTAGTATTTTTCATTAATTAAAAAAAAATAACAAGTGCAGGCAAATGCAAGCAATTAACGAAAAATGCTACAAAAATCTACAAAATTGCAAATAATGGAAAAAATTGTTTTGTCTTGAATTTGTGGGAGTAATTCATATAGGGAAAAAATCACGTGCTCACAGCCTCGTATAATCAAGAATCACAATCGAGGTCCCACCTCGTATTCACTTTTCTCAATTTCAATCGTAATCTTTTCTTATACTACCGCGTGAGCCTTACATTTGAAAATAGGTTTTGAAAACAGTTTTTTCGAAATAGCTACACGCACTTTAGCCCACCTTATGACGACGCGTGGCTTCACGTAGTTTCCCTACAAGCTACCACCACATGCACATCAACCCCAAGCCTTATACCACCACATGCACGCCAATATCATATCACAATAATAATTCGCACCACAAGTTCCCATATATTACAACTTGCCAACAACAACAATATGAATGTTTCCACAACAATAGCCCATGGCTCCACCACAATGTATACGATAATATCAATAACAACAATAATGAATAGAAAAATGCTCGATAAGATAGATGTTTCAACACTAACCAACATCGCCTCAACGTATTAACGACTTTCACAACTTCAACACCAAATAACTCAACAATGAGAGAAATAATATATAACCAAGATATTAGATAAGACTACCTCACAATAAAAGAGATAATATTCAACAAAGAGCCTCAAATAATAAAAATCAACAAGTAAAGGGATAACCTGATCAATTTACTTCGAGTAAAGAAAATCAATAAGTAAAGAGATAACACAAACAATAACATCAAACAATGATAATTAACAATGAAGAGGTAATATGTAACAATAAAGGAGGCAACAAGTTCAACTAAAGTATAGGAGCAATTTAGCAAGTAGGATGTAAAACAAATAATAAACAAGTCAACTAAGGCATTTAAGGATAGTCTAACAAAATTAGGGATAAATTGACTATGAGAATTTATAACATAATATGGAATTTCAGTTAAAGCATGGAAATAGCCTAAGTAGCCTAAACCTGTCAAATATCACATACAACCTGTGTACCTACTCATTACCTTGTGTATATGGATGTTACTTAGCGCAATTGAATCAAGCAATACCAATACTAAAGGATAGTTTTCCCACACAATGTTAGGCAAGACATTTTCCTCAACTAGGCCAATTCAACACTCGAAAATAGCTTTTCCCTTAGAATTTGCCTCCACATGACTCAAATCTAACCGAAATTGTCTCAATATCATCAAACAATTCAAGGGAATTCAATTGCAATAGATAAAATTAAGATCCTCCAGGAATTCAATTCAATATCATCAAACAATTCTAGGGAATTCAATTCAATATCATCAAACAATTCTTTACACTTTTTCCAAAAAGTCAACCCGGGGATCCTCTGGTCAAAACCCGGGTCCAATGGTAGATTTTGTCTACACATAACCCCATGAGTTCATATATGTGATTAGTTTCAAAATCGGTGTCCAAATCGACTCTAAAAATTCAGTTTCTTATTTTTCAAAACCTTGACCAAGTTTTACTAATTTTCACTTTGATTCACATGATTTGGATGATGAAATCTAATATATTATGATGGAATATGATTAGAAATAGATTAGAATTAGTTACCCAAGGTTTGTAGGTGAAATCCCCCTCATCAAATCACCTCCTACCGAGTCTAAGTTTTAAATATGAGAGAATGAATTCAAAAATTCCGTCCCTCAGCTATTTCTCCAGTCACAAATATCGCAAATGTGACCTGGGGTTGACAATTGCTAACCCCACAAATGCGAAAAATTCCTAACAAAAGCGAAAATCTTCCATCCCTGCTGTCACCGCAATTGCAATGAAGATTTCGCAATTGCGAACCTTTGACCTCCGCAAATACAAACTAGCTCTCTTGTAATGACCCGGCCGGTCGTTTCATGAGTCACCTCTCTGTTTTCTTCATTTCTACTTCTTATTACCTTGTTCAGCTGTATTTTATGTTATCGGATTGGTTGGCTCGGGTTCGAAAAGGTTTTGGTACGGTTTGAGACACTTAGTCTCTTTTGAGTAAGCTTAAGTTGGAAAAGTCAACCGAATGTTGACTTGTATATTAAAGGGCTCAAATGTGAGTTCCGATGGTTCGGATAGCTTTGGGAGGTGATTTGGGACTTAGGGGAATGATCGGAATGTGTTTTGGAGGTGAAGAGTAGATTTAGGCTTGAATTGGCGAAATTGGAATTTTGGCGTTTTCTGGTTGATAGGTGAGATTTTGATGTAAGGGTCGAAATGGAATTCCAGGAGATGTAGTAGGTCCGTTTTGTCATTTGGGATGTTTGTGCAAAATTTCTGGTAATTCAGATGTGGTTTGATAGACTTTTTGATCGAAAGCGGAATCGGATGTTTTTAGAATTCTTAGGCTTGAATCTGATACAAATTTTGTGTTTTGTTATTGTTTTGAGCATTCTGAAGGTTGGAACAAGTTTGAATGATGTTATGGGATATGTTGGCATGTTCGGCTGAGGTCCCGAGGTCCTCAGGTAAGTTTCGGGTGGTTAAACGGACCATTTCAAGTTGGATAAAATTGCAGAAAATCTGTTGTTGATGTTGCAGACAGTTGTTCTTCGCGTTCGTGAGTGGACCCTTGCATTTGCGAAGGGTTGAGATGTGAGGCTGGGAAATTGGACTTCGCGTTCGCGAAGGTGATCCCGCGTTTGCGAAGGGTTGAGGCTCTTGGTCATCGTGCTCGCGAGGTTCTTGCCGCATTTTCGTAGAGGTAAGTGAGCATATGGGGTCATGAAGGATTTGTCCTTCGCGTTCGCGGGTGGGGAGCCGTGTTCGCCAAGAGAGGGGAAGTCAATCCTTCATATTCGCGAGAGGGGAGCCGCGTTTGCGAAGAAGGAAAAATTGGACAACTTGAATTTGTGCTTCGCGAACGCGAGACATTAACCGCGTTCGTGAAGAACAGGTTTTAAGTGCTGGGCAGAATGTTTAAAATACCCATTTCCACGATTTTGGGTCTAAGTTCCTCCAGTTTTTGGCGATTTTGAAACTTTTTGAAGGGAATTAAAGAGGGAATCAAGAGGGACACTTGGAGGTAAGATTTATGGACTTAATACTCAACCATAATGTGATTTCTACCCAATTAATCATGGAATTTGTAGAATTTAAGCCTAAGTATTGAAGAACTAGGCTTGTAATTGGATACCTAGAATTTGGGATTTAAGGGGTCGTTTGTGGTTGGGTGATTTTGATATGAATGAACTCTGAGAGTGATAAAGAGTCTATTAATGTAATTTTTATCAGATTCCGAGACGTGGGAATGGGGGTCGGGTTTGGCCAATTTCGAAATGTGCGTTTTAATTTGATTTCTTTCGAGTGGGCATTGTTCCCTTATCATATATTGATGGTTTTCCACTGATTTTGGTAAGATTTGGAGCATTCGGAAGCCGATTCGAGAGGCAAAGGCATCGCGAGCTAGAGTTTGGACCGGATAGAGGTGAGTAATGGTTGTAAATATTGTCCTGAGGGTATGAAACACCAGATTTCACACCATTGTGCTATATTAAGGTGACGCACATGCTAGATAATAAGCATGGGGGCATGCTCCATTGGGGATTGTGACTTAGTCCATCCTGTATGGCTATTTAACTGCGTATTTGATTGAAAACTGTTGCTATCATCATGCTTTAGGCTGAATGCCATACTTGGCCCTCGTGCCAACTATTTGGACCCTTAGGGGGTTTTTGCTGCTATTTCCTCACTATTTTGATTTTATCTCTTTACTCAGTCATGCTATATTATACTGTTTTCATAACTCATCCATGTTTACTCCTTTTTAACACATTAAATGATAATTTGGGCTGAGCATCATATTTTACTGCGCCCAAGTGGCTTTTAGAGACTTCTGACTGAGTAGGGCCGAGGGCCTGTATTGTGAGGATTACTATGGGATCGGGCCGCACGCCGCAGTACTATTGTACTGATTATGATTATGAGGCCGAGGGCCTGAGTTGTACGCCACAAGGTTGCTTGATATAAGGCTGAGAGCCTATTGATTATGCCACGAGATAGCTTGATATTGCGCTTGGGCTGTAAGGGGCCGCTCCAGGAGTCTATACACCCCCATTGAGCACGGGTAACTAGTGAGATATGTGATATATCCCAAGGGGCTGAGGTTGTTCCATGTTATTGCCTGTGGGGCTGATTTCTGTTGGTATTGTGCCCGAGGGGATGATTTTATGTGTTTATCTTTTCTTTCTACTTTTTCATTTACTTGTTTAACTGTTAAAAAGGTATTTTTAAAGAATCTTATACTGAACTGAGGTGTTTTTATATGATTTTTGAGGTGCTTCGGAGGATTGGGGAGGTAGCTTATGAGATTGCTTTGCCACCCAGCTTGTCGAGTGTCCATACGGTGTTTCATGTTTCTATGCTCCGAAAGTATATTTGGGATCCGTCTCATGTTTTGGATTTCAGCACAGTTCAGTTGTATGGTGATTTCACTATGATGTGGAGCCAACAACTATTTTGGAGCGTCAGCTTCGAAAGTTGAAATCAAAAGATATAGCTTCAGTGAAAGTGCAGTGGAGAGGTCGGCCCGTGGAGGAGGCTACCTGGGAGACCGAGCTGGAGATGTAGAGCAGATATCCTCACCTATTTGAGGCTTCAGGTATGTTTCTTGACTCGTTCGAGGACGAACATTTGTCTCAGATGGGGAGGATGTAACGACCTGGCCGGTCGTTTCATGAGTTACCGCTCTATTTCTCCATTTTTGCTTCTTATTGCATTGTTCAGCTATATTTTATGTTATTTGATTGGTTGGCTCGGGTTCGGAGAGGTTTTGGTAAGGTTTGAGGCACTTAGTCTCTTTTGAGTAAGCTTAAGTTGAAAAAGTCAACCGGTTGTTGACTTATGTGTTAAACGGCTCGGATGTGAGTTCCGATGGTTTGGATATCTTCGGGAGGTGATTTTGGACTTAGGAGCGTGATAGGAATATGTTTTGGAGGTGCGGAGTAGATTTAGGCTTGAATTGGCGAAATCAGAATTTTGGCGTTTTTCGGTTGATAGGTGAGATTTTGATGTAAGAGTCGGAATGGAATTACGGGAGTTGCAGTAGGTCCATTGTGTCATTTGGGATGGGTGTGCACAATTTCAGGTTATTCGGGCGTGGTTTGATAGATTTTTTGATCGAAAGCGGAATTTGGAATTTTTTAGAATTCTTAGGCTTGAATCCGATGCAAATTTGGTGTTTTGATGTTGTTTTGAGTGTTCCGAAGGTTGGAACGAGTTTGAATGATGTTATGGGATATGTTGTCATCTTTGGTTAAGGTCCTGAGGGCCTCGGGTGATTTCGAGTGGTTAAACGGACCATTTCAAGTTGGATAAAAATGTCAGAAAATATGTTGTTGATGTTGTAGACAGTTGTTCTTCGCGTCGCGAAGGGTTGAGATGTGAGGCTGGGAAATTGGCCTTCATGTTCGCGAAGGTGATCCCGCATTCGCAAAGGGTTGAGGCTTGTGGTCATCGCGTTCGCGAGGTTCTTGCCGCATTTGCGTAGAGGTAAGTGAGCAGATGGGGTCGTGGAGGATTTGTTCTTCACGTTCACGGGTGGGGAGCCGCATTTGCAAAGAGAGGGGAAGTCAAGCATTTGCGTTCGCGAAAGGGGTGCCGCATTCGTGAAGAAGGAAAAATTGGTCAACTTGAATTTGTGCTTCGCGAACGCGAGGCATTGACCGCGTTCGCGAAGAAGAGATTTTAATTGCTGGGCAGAATGTTTAAAAGACCCATTGCCGAGATTTTTGGTCTAAGTTCCTCTATTTTTTGGCGATTTTGAAGCTTTTTAAAGAGAATTGAAGAGGGAATCAAGGGGGAACACTTGGAGGTAAGATTTATGGACTTAGTACTCAACCCTAATGTGATTTCTACCTAATTAATCATGAAATTTGTAGAATTTAATCCTAAGTATTGAAGAACTAGGGCTTGTAATTGGAGACTTACAATTTGGGATTTGAGGGGTCGTTTGTGGTTGGATTTTGGTGATTTTGATATGAATGAACTCGGGGAGTGATAAGGAGTCTATTGATGTAATTTTTATCGGATTCCGAGACGTGTGCCCTGGGGTCGGGTTTGGCTAATTTCAGAATTTGTGTTGTAATTTGATTTCTTTCGAGTGAGCTTTATTCCTTTAACATATATTGATGGTTTTGCACTGATTTTGGTTAGATTTAGAGCATCCGGAGGCCAATTCGAGAGGCAAAGGCATCGCGGGCTAGAGTTTGGACCGGATAGAGGTGAGTAATGATTGTAAATGTTGTCTTGAGGGTATGAAACCCCGGATTTCACATCGTTGTGCTATATTGAGGTGACGCACATGCTAGATAATGAGTGTGGGGTCATGCACCGTTGGGGATTGTGACTTAGTCCACCTTGTATAGCTGTTTAACTGCATGTTTTATTGAAAATTGTTGTTATCATCATGTTTTGGGCTGAATGCCATATTTGGGCCTCGTGCCAACTATTTGGACCCTTAGGGGATTTTTACTGCTATTTTCTCACTATGTTGATTTTACATCTGTACTCAGTCATGCTATATTATACTGATTTCATAACTCAACCATGTTTACTCTGTTTTAACACTTTAAATGATACTTTGGGCCTAGCATCATATTTTATTCTGCCCGAGTGGCTTTTAGAGACTTCTGACTGAGTAAGGCCGAGGGCCTGTGTTATAAGGATTACTATGGGATCGGGCTGTACACCGCAACAGTGTTATACTGATTATGATTATGAGGCCGAGGGCCTGAGTTGTACGCCACAAGGTGGCTTGATATGAGGCCGAGAGCCTATTTATTATGCCACGAGATGGCTTGATATTGCGCTTGGGCAGTAAGGGACCCTTCCCGGAGTCTGTACACCCCCAGTCAGTGCAGGTACCCAGTGAGATATATGATATAGCCCGAGGGGCTGAGGTTGTTCCATATTATTACCCGAGGGGCTGATTTTTGTTGGTATTATGCCCGAGGGGCTGATTTTTGTTGGTATTATGCCCGAGGGGCTGATTTTATGTGTTTATCTTCTCTCGCTGCAATTTCATTTACTTGTCTAACTGTTAAAAAGGTGTTTTAAAGAAGCTTATACTGAACTAACGTGTTTTTATAAGATTTCACTGTTTTTAATTCATTGTATTTGTCTTACACTGCCTCTTGTAGCATTTTGCTGTGTTTTATGTGATTTCTTATCGCTCAGTCTTCATTTATTTTTATTACTCACTGAGTCGGAGTACTCACATTACTCGCTACACCGTGTGTACATATTCAGGATCTTCGAGTCACGCCAGTGAGGGTTGATTGCTCCTAGCAGGCTACTCGGAATCCACTAGGTAGCTGCTCAGAGTTTGCAGCCCAGTGTTTCTCCCTCTTATTTTACTTCCCTTATTCTAGTTCTGTAATAGACTGTATAAACTCTTTCATACTCTTAGACTTATGTTAGATGCTTATGACTGCTGACACCCCGATGTCGGGCTGTGTTTGTTTCCGCAAATTGTACTATTTCACTATTCTTTTGGGATTTTATCATGTTAATGACTTAAATTGAATTATTATATTTGTTTAAAATGAATTGGGTGTTGTGTCGGTTGACCTTGTTTCACGAAAGACGCCATCACGATCGGGTCCGGGTTTAGGGTCGTGACATCTCCTCCAGGTACCTATCGCAGATACAAATACTGGATTCGCAAGTGCAAGGCAGACATGGCCAAGTTTCGCAATTTGCGATCCAAAAACTCGCAAATGCGAGATTTGAGGCCCTGTGTAGAAAAACTAGCAAACTTAACTCTAACAATTCTCCGCTAAGCGTCCAAAACTCGCCCGAGCCCTCGGCGCTCCAAACCAAACATCCACATATGTCTAAAAATATCATATGAACTAGCCCATACGATCAAAACATAAAAATAACATCAAAAACTATGAATCAAACACTAAAACGCATGATTTTCAAAGAAAATTTCAAGAACTTTTAGAATTACAACTAAGCGTCCGAATCATATCAAATCAACTCCAAACGACACTAAATTTTGCAGACAAGTTCTAAATACCATAACGGGCCTATTTCCACTCACAAATCAAATTCTAAGCTCGATAGCTATAACACAACTACGGTCAAACTTTTCAACTTAAAATTGCCAAATTTCGACAAATCAACATACATTAACCTACGAACTTCCAAAATTAATTTCGGACATACGCCCAAGTCCGAAATCACGATATGAAGCTACCAGAGGAATAAAAATACAGTTACTGGGTCATTTTCACAATAGTCAATGTTTGGTCAATATTTTCAAATTTAAACTTCTAAGTCAAGAATCAAGGTTCCTTATAAAATCGAAAGCTTCCCGGAACGAAACTAATCAACCCCGCAATCATAAAAGTATAAACACACATGTGTGAAGTAGTAACAGGAGAAACAGAGCACAATTACACAAAACGACCGATCGGCTCGTTATATCAATTCAGATGTATGTATAGTATACAGTTCGACTATATTCTTTCTTATCTATTTTACGATGTATTCAATTTTCTATATTTAATTTGATTGTATTCAAACAATAAAAAATCATAAAAAATAGTGATATTCGGCTATATTCAATTTATTGTATTCATTCGTAGCTGGTTTTACACTGTATTTAATTTGGTTGTATTCAAACAATAAAAAGTTAAAAAAATACAGGGATCTGCCACAAAAAATAACCTTCGAAATACATATATACATGCGAAAATACAGAAAAGTAAATTGTACTTGCATTGAAAAATATAGAATCCCTCAAATTTGAGTATATTTGTACAGAATACAATGTATTTGTATCATTGTATATGACTCAATAGCAAAGAAGATAACATAGTTTGACATAGATGGCGTCTTTCGTCCAAGCAAAACACTGTATGTATTATATTATAACTAAAAGCGGAGTCAAACAAAAACTCTGGTCAGATTTGAGAATACACTATGCACATTGTATCTACCGAAATCCGGTCAGACAAATACACTCAAATGTGAGATACAAAGAAGGATAATAAGCCATGGATTCCTGCATCTTCATTAGATCCAGATTTGGTGATGCCTCTGATCTTCCTCCTCTATTGTTTTCACCAGTGGTAATGGACAAATCGTGACTTCGTGATTTTCAGATCTGGATCTTATGGTGTAGATGAGAGAAAGGAAGAGAGAGAGAGAGAGAGAGAGAGAGAGAGAGGCGGTTGGATCTGATGATGAAGATGAGGGAAGGGAAGAGAAAGAGAGGCGGTTGTTTGGTTGGGCTCCAGTAGAGCTCCGCCGAAAAAGATGACCGGCTGGACGGCGGCAAAGAGAGAAGGAAAATGAAGAGAGAGTTGAGGGAGAAGAGGGAGAGGGTTGAGGGAAAAGTTGAGGGATCAGTTGTATATATTTGTACTTTGCTATAAAATATATAAAGTGGCTATAAATAATAATATTTTAAAAATAGTTTTGTTTATAATAATAGGGTGCATTTCTTTAGCTATAGCATTGTATATATTTGTACTTTGCTATAAAATATATAAAGTGGCTATAAATAATAATATTTTAAAAATATTTTGGTTTATAATAATAGGGTGCATTTTTTTATCTATAGCATGCAAAATTTCCTACTTAAATTAGCACACCATGGGAAGAAAAATAAAAAAATAGCCTATAAACTAAAAACTATAAAATTGTCGAAGATATTCTTTGAATTTTTCCTTGCAATTTATCTTGTTTAACATATGTTTACGTATCCACACTCCACTAAATCTCTTAACTATTTCACAATTAACTAGATGAAACGTGGATTATTCGTAGGAGAGAACATATCAAATTGCCCATCCGATTGTACAAATGAGTAGGATTGGGGGTTGTTTGGGGGGGGGGGGGACAAATAACCATTTCTATGACCCCTAAGAATATTCGAAGTTTATAAAGTTATTTAACTTTAGCCCTCTCAGATTCTAATATAGACATGCAAAGACTGAAGTTGAAAATCGCGAGTACTTCAGGTTTGAAATTACAATTAGTCTTATTGAATATCAGTTTGAATTGCCAATTCACAACTTCATACCTTCAGGCTGAAGTTTGAAAAGTTCTTGTGTAAAGGTCTAAAGTTGGAAAATGAACGAGCCTAACTTCAAACCCAAATGTCTGAAGTTAGCAGGTAAATACTTTTCGATATATATATATATATATAGGCTATAAAAAGAATATGTATAATGCTAGTGTTGAAGTGATGAAGCAAAATTTGATCGAGATCAATTCGTTGTAGACAAATTTTCTATTTTCTTTAAAAGGGAAAAAATATTTGACTTGAATTGGATGTGAATAAATAAATTGACACTGGATAACCTATTGTTGTTTTTTCCTTTTCAGATTACAGTAGTGTTTGGGTCATTTTGCCGTTGTTGTTTGAGTAATTCAATGAAACGATCTTTTACGACAAACACAACGGTAAATCCATCTACCAAGATTGGAACATAAGAGTTTACATTAAGTGTTGCGACCTAATGCAAATCTACAAGCTCCAAATTGTATACGTATATTTCAATCATTTATTTATTCCTCTAGGGACGACTGATTCAAAAGAAGGGAAAACATAAATAAAAAATACACCTATATTCTAAACTATTTGGATTGACTATACAAATGCAAGACAGTCTATATTTCGCGGAAGGTCAATTTCACTATTTAAAATTGTCTAATCTAATCTACCTTCTATAACCTAACTTTTGGTGTTTGAGTAAATTATGATGACTACTGAACATATAGCAATTCCCTCTTTAAATCATATTAAGATAAAGTTTTAAGTAAAGAATGTTACTTTGTATATCTTGATTATAGTGGGGAGTAATAATAGATGGTAATGAATGTGATCAGATCATGTGAAAATGCACACATCTCATGTATAAACGGAATAATTGGTGCTACACCTTTTCTTGTCGCCGAAAATATGTTTACCCTCGAACAAGATACAGTTGAATTTGTAACGTAGTTTATATACGTGTTGATTAAGTTGATATGATTAACAATATAGCTAAGAATAAAGGAAACAAAATAAATATAATAAAAGAAAGAACAAGCATGAGCTTCAAAATAAAGGTAAATTCTAAACTGAACCGAGATGGCCTATACACCAATTGACCGTTGATCCCACCGAAACTAAGAACAATTGGAAAATCTTAATAATAATTTGATAAAGCTTTTTTCAGAATGACAAAAGGATATCAAACTTTTGTAATACAAATAGTTCGTGTCTCTTCAATGAGTACAAATACTGTTATTTATAGTTAAATTTCAGAAGACAAGATCCTCAAATTATACTCTTTTTAAAGATAATAAAACTCCCTCTTGATGGCTGCATAATATTTGATAATAAATACTATAATTTTTCATAATGACTGCTCCTTTAATGATGCTTTCTCCAATCGGTACTTTATTTTCAAATTCTCTTTCCCGGCCTTGATGCCCTCGAAACTTATGCAATACCAGTCACTTGCCTGTATCTGGTATCAACCATCTGTTAACTCGTCTCCTACCTATCTCACTGCCACGTGTCTACTCGAGAAACGTTACCTATAATCTGTAACAAAACCCAATACAGATAGTCCTCCTACTTTTCAGTAACTCAACTTGATGTGACTGGGAAGTAGACAAGACCCTCTCTTTTGTTGACGGAAAAGTACTTGAACGATTTCTGACACTTGAAAGAATGCACATCTCTTTGCATTTAATGAGCCGAACACGTGTTGGCCCGTAATTTAACAAATAGTTTTGCTAAATAGCTAGGTAAGGTGGATTTATACTAAAACACCTATAAACTTCTACCCTTTCCTCCAATTTCATCTTTCACTTTTATACACTTCTTCATCGAGCCTTCTTAGAAATTCTCGGCAAATCCCTTTTCTCAACAAAATCTTCCAATTCAAATATCACAATTCTGTAATCACCATATATTCTGCTATTTCTTCCCCCCGACAACTCATCTTCTGCCTTTAAACAACATAGCCTTATTTTAACTTCATCCCTGCTTTCATCCACCAGCGCCGGAACTTGCATCGGTGCGAGGCCATCCAAGAAAACAAGCCCAAGAAACCTGACACTGGACCTCTCACTACAAATACAATTATCCCTTCTTAATGGTCTTTAAAAAAGGATCTCTAGGTCAAAAAATAATCCTCTGACCACGACATTAACAGAAACAAAGCAGTTGGTGTTTATTCCCGTCGTGAAGGAGGATTGTGAGTGGAAGAATATTAAGGTTCCCCCCCAAAGTAGAGAGGGTAATGTGACGACCCGGCCAGTCGTCTTAAGAATTTACGCCCTGATCCCCTATTAACTTCCCCAAGTTTATTTATGTTAATGTGATTTGACGGGATGTTCGATTTTGAGTTTCGGAGAATTTTTGGACACTTAGTCCCTAAATGAGAGCTTAAGTGTTGGAAAGTTGACCGTAGTCAGAACAGTATGAAGACAGCCTCGGAATGGAAATCAGATGGTTTTGTTAGCTCTGTTATATGATCTTGGGGTTAGGAGCGTGTTCAGATTGTGTTTAGGAGGTCCGTAGCTAAATTAGGCTTGAAATGCCGAAAGTTAAATTTTGGAAGTTTCCGGTTCTATAATGAGATTTTGATCAGAGGGTCGAAATGGAATTTTGAGAGTTGGAGTAGTTTCGTTATGTCATGTTGGATGTGTGTGCAAAATTTCAGGTCATTCGGAGGTGGTTTGGTGGTATTTTTGATCAACAGCGGAATTTGGGAGATTTTTGAAACTTAGGCTTGAATCCGATATGTTTTGATTGATTTGTTGTTGTTGGAAGTGTTTTGAAGATTGGTACAAGTTTGAATGACGTTTTAGGATATGTTGATGTCTTTGGTTAAAATCTGGGGGTCTCGGGGTGATTTCGGATGGTTAATGGAAAGTTTGAGGAAATGTTGTAGCTGCCTTTCTTTGCTGCTTCTGGTATTTTCGCATCTGCGGTTTGGGGACCGCAGATGCGGCGCCGCAGAAGTGGCTAATAGGCCGTAGAAGCAGATTTTGGTCTCTTCAGCAGGAACCGCAGATGCGGTTATTTTTTCGCAGAAGCGGTACCGCATCTGCGGATTGGGAGCCGCAGATGCGGAAAATTTCCATTTAAGTGAAAAGTCGCAGATGCGACGTTAGTTTCGCAGAAGCGGGACCGTAGATGCGGTCCCGTGACCGCAGATGCGAAAATCGCTGGGCAAGACATATGAATAGTCCTTCGCGAATTTGAGGGATTCTTTCACCATTTTCACCCGAGTTTGAAGCTTTTGAGAGAGATTCTTGATGAAAACAAAGGAAAATCGCTTGGAGGTAATATCCTTGATTTGTAACTCGTTTTTATGTGATTAAAGACCTAATTAGTGGTCAGAAATTTGGGAAAAATGGTTAATTAGGGCTCGAGTTTAAGAGGCCCTTTAAGTAAGGATTTGAGGGGTCAATTGGACTACGATTTTAGTGTTATTTCTATGTATTGACTCGTGAGAGTACGAGATTTCTGAAAATGTAAATTCCACCCGATTCCGAGACGTGGACCCGAGGGGCATTTTGGTCATGTTACATAATTTCGCGTATTAGCTTAGAATTTAATTGTAGAATCAGTTACTTGAAGTGTTATTTACATTATCCAATTGAATTGAATAGATTTGGGCCATTTGGAGTTGATACTCGTGGCAAGAGCGTGCTTTCAAGTTGATTTTGAGCCAGTTCGAGGTAAGTGGCTTGTCGAACCTTGTGTGGGGGACCTTCCCCTTAGGATTGGTATATTTGGTAATTGAAATGCCTTGTACGTGAGGTGACGAGTGCGTACTTGTGCTAATTGTTGGAAATCCGATTTTTTAAGTAATTACTTGTATGCTTCCTTTGATGTTTTCTATTTCTTGCACTATTAAGCCTGTTGTTAGCTTAGGAAAGCATGTTTAAGTGACTTAATTTGCTTTATTTGATTCAACCTGCCTTACTTGAATTCTGTGCAGCATGCTAGGCTAGAATCACTTGTTTCCTTAATATGAAATTTCGCCATTTATGGATATCTTCTTCTTGTTGTTGTGTATTTATTTTGGGACTACAGATATGGGATTCCGGTAGCTCCCCCTTGTCTGTTTACTTTGGGACTACGGGTTAGATTCCTGGTAGATGCCCATGTACATTTACTTTAGGACTACGGGTTAGATTCCCGGTAGATCCCCTTGCACAGTTATATGAAACTATGGGAATGCACCCGGTAGATTCCCCCCAGTACTGGGTATTTACATTTGGGACTACGGATAGGGATTCCGGTAGATCCCCGCGCATTGATAGTTGGACTACGGGACGGGATCCCGGGAGATCCTTCGGACATATATATGATGGACTACGGGACGGTATCCCGGGAGATCCACTGGACAGTTGTAATTGGGACTACAGGACAGTATCCTGGAAGGTGCCCCGGTTGTTATCTCTACGTTGAGCTGTATTTCTTTCTGTGGCTTGTTTTGTCTCTAATCTAGTTGTTGTTCTGTCAATTCTATGTTATTTCTTACTGTTGCACTTATTTATATTATTTTATTCCACACTGTTAACCCTTATATTGTATTTAACCTCAGTAGGGCCCTGACCTTTCTCGTCACTATACAACCGAGGTTAGGCTTGACACTTACTGAGTACCGCTGTGGTGTACTCATTCCCCTTCTACGTATGTTTTTCATGTGCAGATCTAGGTACCGCCGATTAGGACTACTATCATTGAGGGAGGTGACTGCTTAGAGTCTCCGAGGTACATCTGCCGCGTCTGCAGACCAAGGAGTCCCTTTCTATTCCTGCCTTAAGTATTTAGCCCTTTTGTACTTTTCTGTTCTTTATTAGAAATTCCGGAGTTAGAGCTATGCAGTATTTCTTTTCTTAGCTTGTGATTCATGGGTTTCCGAGTTTTAGATTTATGTTTGGTATTGAGAGTTAAACATGGTGTATGCCGAGCAGCACATTTAAACATTCTTACTACTTTATTTCTATTTTAAATTATTTACATCCTCAAATTTTGGTTTTTCTTCCGTAAATTAGGCTTACCTAGTCGTAGAGACTAGGTGCCGTCACGATGGTTCATGGAGGACGAACCGGGGTCGTGACAAGTTGTTATCAGAGCACTAGGTTCATAGGAGTCATGGATCACAAGCCAGTTTATTAGAGTCTCACTGATCGGTACGGAGACGTCTGTACTTATCTACGAGAGGCTATGTAACTATTAGGAAAATTCCACTTTATTTGATTTCCTTGTCGTGCGATATCTTTTACATCACAATTCTAAACGTCTTTCTTCTATTCTCTCACAGATGGTGAGGACACGTGCTACTTGAGATGATTAGGCACACACGCCCTCTACTGCAGCCGCTAGAGGCCGGGGCCGGGGTAAAGGACGAGGATGCGAACATGGTGCAGCCAGAGTACCTGCGCTAGCTGCCGCCGAGGTACCACCAGCGGATCTAGCCAGAGTCCAGGCACCTGACATGCCTACTTCTACTACCACTCCAGCTCTGCAGGAGACTTTGGCACAATTTATGAGCATGTACACCACTTTGGCTCAGGCAGGGTTGCTTCCCCTTGCTGCAGCTACATCTCAGGCCGGGGGAGGAGCATAAACTCCCATCGCCCGGACTCCTGAGCAATGAGTGCATGTTGAGCAGGTCCCTGAGATTATACCTGTACCGCCTGCAGTGCCAGCTCAGCCCTAGTACAGGGCAGCTGCTTCTGAGGATAAGTAGTTGAGGCTTGAGAGGTTCAAGAAGTACAAGCCTCTTGTATTTAGTGGTCTAGCATAGGAGGATGCTTTGGGATTCCTTGATAAGTGTTACCGCATTCTTCGTACCTTGGGTATCTCAGGATCGAGCGAGGTTTCTTTCACTACCTTTTAGCTTCGAGGAGCCGCCTATGAGTGGTGACACACCTATGAGTTAGACAGTCCAGATGAGTCTGCTTCACTGACTTGGGCTCAGTTTTCAGATTTATTCCTGAGGGAGTATGTCCCTCAGAGCCACAGGGACGCAAGACGCGCAGAGTTTGAGCATTTGCACTAGGGTGCTATGACTATTTCAGAGTATGTTGTCCGCTACACCAGTTTGGCTAGGCATGCACCAGCCTTGGTTACTACTGTTCGCGAGAGAGTTTGCCGTTTTATTGAGGGCCTTATTCCCAGCATCAGATCTAGCATGGCTCGTGAGTTGGAGATGGATATTTCTTATCGGTAGGTGGTGAGCATTGCTAGGAGGATTGAGGATATGCATGCTAGAGAGAAAGAGGAGAGGGAGGCCAAGAGGTCTCGAGAGTCGGGCCATTTTTCTGGTGCCCGTACCCCAACTACAGGTCATCATGGCAGGGGTTATATGAGTCGCCCTGTTCATTCAGCTCTTCCAGCAGCCAGTAATGCTCCAGATCCTCCTAGACCTCAGGAGCCTTATTATGCACCATCGGTATCTA
Organism: Nicotiana tabacum; assembly: GCF_000715075.1. Taxonomy (NCBI): domain Eukaryota; kingdom Viridiplantae; phylum Streptophyta; class Magnoliopsida; order Solanales; family Solanaceae; genus Nicotiana; species Nicotiana tabacum. Next base: position 54,510,252 of record NC_134086.1, read on the forward strand.
ACGCGCTTCTTACACGGGGTGCTTTCAGAGGTCAGTCAAACAGACCAGGCCCTAGCCAGTCACGGCCACCATGTCCTCCCAAAGCTTGTTTTGAGTGTGGCAACACACGCCATATGGTGAGGGATTGCCCCATACTTGGGAAGGGTGCACCTCTACAGACTTCTCAACCACAGCGTGCCCCGCAGAGCTCTTAGGCTATGGTTATAGCTCCAGTTGCTACCCTACCTGCGCAGCCAGCTAGAGGTAGAGGTCGGGGAGGTAGAGGTCACCCTAGAGAGGGAGGCTAGGCCAGGTACTATGCCATTCCTGCATGTACCGAGGCTGTTGCCTCTGATTCTGTCATCACAGGTATTATATTGGTTTGTCACAGACATGCATCGGTTCTATTCGATCCAGGCTCTACTTATTCTTATGTCTCGTCTTATTTTGCTCCATATTTGGGTGTTTCTCGTGATTCATTGAGTTCCCCTATTTATGTTTCTACTCCAGTGGAAGATTCTCTCGTTGTGGACAGCGTTTATCGGTCGTGTTTGGTTTCTCTTAGTGGTTTTGAGGTCAGAGCCAATTTATTGTTACTTAGCATGGTTGATTTTGATATTATCTTGGGCATGGACTGGCTGCCGCCCCATTATGCTATTCTTGATTGTCACGCCAAAACCGTGACGCTGGCTATGCTAGGTGTACCGCGTGTTGAGTGGAGGGGTACTTTAGATTACACCCCAGTAGAGTTATCTCTTTTCTTAAAGCCCAACATATGGCTGAGAAGGGGTGTGATGCATATTTAGCTTATGTGAGAGATGTCAGTATTGATACCCCTTCAGTTGATTCAGTTCTAGTAGTACGAGATTTTCCCGATGTGTTTCCAGCTGACCTTCCAGGCATGCTGCTTGATAGAGATATTGATCTATTGGGGCACTCAGCCCATTTCTATTCCTATGTATCGTATGGCTCCTCCTGAGTTGAAGGAGTTGAAGGATCAGCTACAGGAATTGCTTGATAAGGGTTTTATCCGGCCTAGTGTATCACCTTGGGGTGCTCCTATCTTGTTTGTGAAGAAAAAGGATGGTTCTATGCGTATGTGTATTCACTATCGCTAGTTGAACAAGGTTACAGTGAAGAACTGTTATCCTTTACCTCATATCAATGATCTGTTTGACCAGCTTCAGGGCACACAGGTGTTTTCTAAGATTGATTTGCGTCAGGTTACCATCAGTCTAAGATTCAGGAGCCAGATATCTTGAAGACTACTTTTTGGACTCAGTATGGCCATTAAGAGTTCCTTGTTATGTCATTTGGGCTGACCAATACCCCAACAACCTTTATGAATTTGATGCACAGTGTGTTTCGGCTGTATCTTGACTCGTTTGTCATTGTCTTTATTGATGATATTCTGGTGTATTCCCGAAGTTGGGAAGATGATGAGCAGCACCTGAGGACTGTGCTTCAGACTCTTAGAGAGAAGAAGTTATATGCTAAATTCTTGAAGTGTGAGTTTTGGTTGGATTCAGTGGCATTCTTAGGCCACGTGGTATCGAGTGAGGGTATTCAAGTGGATTCGAAGAAGATAGAGGTTGTGCAGAGTTGGCCCAGACCATCCTCAGCTACAGAGATTTGTAATTTCCTTGGTTTGGCGGGTTACTATCGTCGTTTTGTGGAGGGATTTTCATCGATTGCAGCCCCTATGACCAGGTTGACCCAGAAGGGTACTCCGTTTCAGTAGACGGAGGAGTGTGAGGCGAGCTTTCAGAAGCTCAAGACAGCTTTGACCACAACCCCAATTTTGATACTGCCTACAGCTTCGGGGTCTTATACGGTCTATTGTGACGCCTCGAGGGTTGGCCTCAGTGCGGTGTTGATGCAGGACGGTAGGATGATTGCCTACACGTCTAGACATTTGAATATACATGAGAAAAACTATCATGTTCATGACCTTGAGTTAGCTGTCATTGTTCACGCCCTGAAGATTTAGCGCTATTACTTATAAGGTGTGCCTTGTGAGATTTATACCGACTATCGGAGCTTGCAGCACTTTTTCAAGCAAAAGGATCTAAATTTGCGCCAGAGGAGGTGGTTAGAGTTGCTAAAGGATTAGGATATCACTATTTCATATCACCTGGGCAAGGCAAATATGGTGGCCGATGCTTTAAGTCGCCGGGCAGAGAGTTTGGGAGTTTGGCTTATTTACCAGCATCAGAGAGGCCTATGGCGATGGATATTCTAGCCTTAGCCAGCCAGTTTGTGAGATTGGATCTTTCGGAGCCTGGTTGGGTTCTAGCTTGCGTGGTTTATCGGTCTTCTTATTTGATCGTATCAGGGAGCGGCGGTATGATGACCCTCTATTTTCTTGTCCTCAAGGACAATGTTCAGCATGATGTTGCTAGGGATGTGACTATTGATGATGATGGGGTATTAAGGATGCAGGGTCGAATTTGTGTATCCAATGTTGATGGGCTTCGAGAGTTGATTCTAGAGGAGGCCCATAGCTCGCGGTATTCCATTCATCCAGGTGCCGCGAAGATGTATCAGGATTTGAGGCAACACTATTGGTGGAGGCGGATGAAGAAAGATATAGTTGGATTCGTAGCTCGGTGCCTCAACTGTCAGTAGGTGAAGTATGAGCACTAGAGACCGGGTGGGTTGCCTCAGCAGATAGCGATTCTAGAGTGGAAGTGGGAGCGGATCACAATGGACTTTGTAGTTTGGATCCCACGGACTTTGAGGAAGTTTGATGCCATTTGGGTGATTGTGGATCGGCTGACCAAATCCGCTTATTTTATTCTTGTGTGTACTACTTATTCCTCGGAGCAATTGGCAGAGATTTATATCTGGGAGATTGTTCGTATGCATGGTATTCCAATTTCCATCATTTCAGATGGAGGTAACCAGTTCACATCACAGTTCTGGAGAGCCATTCAACATGAGTTAGGTACTCGGGTAGAGTTGAATACATCATTTCACCTCCAGACGGATGGACAGACCGAGCGCACTATTCAGATTCTTGAGGATATGCTCCGTGCGTGTGTGATTGAGTTTGGGTGAGGCCAGACTATTGGGCACAGACTTGGTTCAGGATGCTTTGGAGAAGGTTAAGGTGATTCAGGATAGATTCCGTACAGCCCAGTCCAGACAAAAGAGTTACGTGGACCGGAAGGTTTGTGATGTTTTCTATATTGGCCGGAGTTCACCTGGTATTCCATGTTTCGATTCTCCAGAGGTATCACGGGGATCCGTCACATGTGTTGGATTTCAGTTCAGTCCAGTTGGACATGGATATATCTTATGTTGAGGAGCCTGTGGCAATATTAGACAAGCAGATTAGAAAGCTGAGGTCAAAGAACATTGCTTTGGTAAAGGTTCAGTGGCGAGGCCAGCCGGTCGAGGAGGTGACCTAGGAGACCGAGCAGGATATGCGCAGCCGTTACCCTCATCTTTTCACTATTTCAAGTATGTCTCTATGCTCGTTTGAGGACGAACGAATGTTTAAGTGTAGGAGGATGTGGCGACCCGGCCAGTCGTCTTAAGAATTTACGCCTCGATCCCCTATCAACTGCTTTCCCCAAGTTTATTTCTGCTAAGGTGATTTGCCGGGATGTTCGGTTTTGCGTTTCGGAGAGTTTTGGGACACTTAGTCCCTAAATGATAGCTTAAGTGTTGGAAAGTTGACCGTAGTCGTAACAGTGTGAAGAAGGCCTCGGAATGGAAATCTGATGGTTTCGTTAGCTCCATTGGGTGATTTTGGGGTTAGGAGCGTGTTCGAATTGTGTTTTGGAGGTCCGTAGCTAAATTAGACTTGAAATGCCGAAAGTTGAATTTTGAAAGTTTCCGGTTAGATAGTGAGATTTTGATCAGAGGGTCGGAATAGAATTCCGAGAGTTGCAGCAGTTTTGTTATGTCATTTTGGATATGTGTGCAAAATTTTAGTTCATTCGGAGGTGGCCCACAGTGGCCGAGATGATATGATGGGATGCCCTCATTGGCTTGATTATATTTGTACACCCATACGTATGAATGGCACGACATTTATACGCACGTGCATGACATTATAAATGTTTCAGAATTTCTAAAATTATTCAGATTTAAAGATGTGTTTCCTTATTCCAAGTTTCATCTATATCTTTTACATACTAATTCTCATGCCTTACATACTCAGGGTTTTTTTCGTACTGACACCCTATTTCACGGGGCTTGCATTTCATGCCCGCAAGTGCAGGTAGGCAAGCTGATGGTCCCCCTTCTTAGGATCCCTGATCAGCGAGAATTGGCGTGCTCCACTTGATCCAGAGCTACTTTGATTTTGGTAATATATATATATATATATTTATATATATATATATATATATATATATATATATATATATATATATATATATATATATATATATATATATATGTATATCTATGTATATATATATGACGTGGCTCAGTCCCGTCTTTGTACAACTATGTTTCTATTAGAGGTCTGTAGACAGTATGTCTAGTTGGGTTTTATGTGTCCTTGTCGGCTTTCAGTTTTGGATGTATAGTTGTCTATAGCAGCCTTGCCGGCTCGCCCACTATATTTTGCATGTATACGTACATATGCCTTGATGGAAGGTTTCTTTCATGTATGTTATTTTTGTAATGCAGCATATGTTATTCAGGTACATATCTTAGGCTCATGCTTAAGGATGTTTGATAGGTAGAACTCGGGCACCCGTCGCGGCCCAGCGGTTTGAGTCATGACCAAAGTGGTATTAGAGCAGTTCTATCCTAGGGTTGTCTACAGACCGTGTCTAGTAGAGTCTTATTTATGGGTGTATTGTGCACCACACTTATAGACAGGAAGCTACATGACATATAAGATGTTATCCTCTCTTCTTATCTTAGATCGTGCAGTATAAGCATTCATGTTCCTAACAATGTGTTACATTTTTAGTGATGCCTCTGAAGACTACAGCCGGTAGCACGGGTCAGAAGGCTACGAATGTGTTAGAAAGCGAGATACATTATACTATGGATTGAGACCCATCGGAGATCATGGGTTCTATTGAGGAGGATCCATCCGAGGATCCATATGAGTCATCCATTCGAGTTGTTTCGACCACTCTGGCAGTAGATGGGGTGAGAAGAGTTCCGACCTCACTAAGGCCCTTAGTTTCACAGCCCGCTGATCAGGGTATGAGGGGAGTAGTGCATGGATTGGCACAGCTGGGATTCCCTCAGGCTCAAAATTATGTCAAGGTATTTGAGGACACCAGCTCTTCTGAGGTTCCGGATAGTCCACAATCTTGGGAGTCTATCAATCAAGGTTCGTTGGTGTATGTTATGGGATATGCAGAGGAAGAAGATAGTAGTCGGGCCAAAAGGAGGAAGGTAATTGATAAGGACATGAAGATTCCGCTTCGAAGTGTGTCTGATCGAGGTTCTTATATAAGACGAGGCAAGGACCCTCTACTATAGTCTTCCTCTAAGTGTCAATTTTTGGTTGGTGAGTTCCACCTCTTCTTGGAATATTACCAACTCAGGGTTTTAAATGTGTTTGGTTGTTTTATGAGGATGTAGGGAGCCCCGTCCCAACTTGTATATATTATGGTTATGCCTACTTAGAGGTTTTGCAGACAGTATCTTGTATATAGTTTTGGGTATGATATGTCTACGTCTTAATCGACCCTATGTATATAAATCTTTTTCTAAATTAGTTATGCGAGTTAAGTCTTAATATTGTTACTTATATATATGGATGTCGCCGTAATGGCCTGTGATAGATTTGATAATAAACAAGGATAAGGTGCATGGTGTTCGGCTGGGTAGAACTTGATATTATAATGGGTATGGATTGGTTGGCCTTTTGTTATGCTAACATCAAGTTTAGGTCAAGGATGGTTAAATTTCAGTCCCTAGGAGAGTCTGTTTTAGAATGTAAAGGTAATACGACATCACCCAGAGGTAAAATTATCTTCTATCTCAAGGTAAGGAAGATGATCAATAAGGGATGTATTAATCTTATAGTTCGGGTTCAGGATATGGAAGTAGAATCACCAACCATTCAGTCCATACCAGTGGTTAATGAGTTTCCCGATGTTTTTCCCGATGAACTTCTGGGTCTTCCATCAGAGCAAGAAATTGAGTTTGCTATCGACCTACTACCAGATACTTATCCAATATCTATTCCCCTATAGAATGGCCCCCCAGAGCTGAAAGAGTTAAAGGAACAACTACAGGACTTGTTTGAAAAAGGTTTTATCAGACCCAGTACGTCACCATGGGGAGCACCTATGTTGTTTGTGAGAAAGAATGATGGTCCCTTATGAATGTGTATTTATTATAGGCAACTAAATAAGGTGACGATCAAGAATAAGTATCCACTCCCAAGAATTGATGATCTATTTGATCAGTTACAAGCTGCCAAGTGTTTTTCAAATATAGACTTGAGGTCTGGGTACCATCAGGTAAGGGTTAAGGATGAAGATATTCTGAAGACTGCATTCAGGAGTAGATATGGGCACTTTGAGTTTCGGGTTATGTCGTTCGGTCTAACCAATGCCTCAGCAGTATTTATGGATTTAATGAACCGTGTGTTCAGGCCTTTTTTAGATCTGTTTGTAATTGTATTTATTGATGATATATTGGTATATTATCGTTCAGAGGCTAAGCATGCAGGTCATCTGTTTACTGTGCTCAGAGTTCTACAAGAAGGGAAGTTGTATGCAAAATTTTCTAAATATGAATTTTGGTTGAACTCTATAGCTTTCCTTAGGCATATTATTTTGGGAAAGACATCCGAGTGAATACACAAGAGACTGAGGCTGTGAAGAATTTACCTAGACCCACAACACTGATTTTGGTTTGTAGCTTATTTTGGCATGTTATAAAAAGAAACTTGTAACGAAATTTTCTTCTCTTCTAAGCACCTTTGACCAAAGTGGAATGTGGTGTCTTGCTTGATGTTCCGAAAAAACATAAGGAAATCTATGGTACAAGAAGGTTGAAGAAAGGTTGCGAATAAGTATAAATAGATATGTGTAGGTCGCAAGCTAAAGTATGGTACAACGACAAGGTTCTAGGAAGACAGAAGGAAGGATAAGAAAAGATGAGTAAAAAGGTAACAAGAATGGATATGTCCTTTGGAATAAGTTCATAAGAGAGCTGATGGTTTCTCTAAGTTATAGAAGGCTCAGTATAGTCCGAATGAACTAAAAGGAGTCTAACACTAGTAACGTTAAGAATAGATAAAATGTTGCCCTAATAGTGGGATAAAGGTGCAATTGTGAGGGATAAAATATGAAGTTTGGAACTCCGAAGAGGGGAATTTCCTAAATTGTACAAGATTAGGATAACCATGTAAGTTAACTCAGAAGGGAACTAGGTTTGAATGGACTGATGCTTGCGAATAAAGTTTTCCAGGCCTTAAAGGACAGATTAACTTCAACACTAGTTCTAACGCTTCCAGAAGGGACCGATAGTTACGTTATCTATTGTAACTCTTCAGGCATTGGATTAGGTTGTGTGCTGATGCAACATGGTAAGGTTGTGGCTTATGCTTCTAGACAACAAAGAAAGAACGAGAAAAACTACCTGACCCACAATTTAGAGTTAGCCGTGGTAATTCATGCACTAAAGATATGGAGGCACTACTTGTATGACATTCATGTTGATATCTATACGGATCATAAGAGCCTTTAGTATATCTTCAAGAAAAAGGAATTGAATCTTCATCAAATGAGATGGTTGGATCTACTTAAAAACTATCACATTGATATTTTATACCATCCGGGGAAGGCGAACGTTGTAGCCAACGCCCTCAGTCGTAGATCTATAGGTAGCCTGTCGTATTTACAGCCAAAAAAGAGGGGAATAAACCATTAGGTTCATCAGCTATCTAGTCTTGGAGTTCGGATACTAGACTCAGGTGACATTGGAATTACTCTTTAGAATACGGCAACATCCTCATTAGTAATTGAAGTAAAGAAACGCCAGTAAAAGGATCATGTGTTAGTTCATTATACGGATACCACCCTTCAAAAGGAGAAGACACCGTTTAGAATTACACAAGATGGGGTCCTTAGATATCGAAGACGATTGTGTGTGCCTAATGTTGCAAGACTGCTTTGGCAGGTTATGGGAGAAACTCACTATTCTTGTTATTCTATCCATCCAGGAGCAACAAAGATGTATCATGATATCAGAGAAGTGTATTGGTGGGACGGAATGAAAAAGGATATAGCAGAATTTGTTGCTTAGTGTCCTAACTGTCAGCAGGTTAAGATTGAGCATCAAAAACCCAATGGATTATTGCAGGCTATGGAGATTCTAACTTGGAAATGGAAAGTAATCAATACGGACTTCATCATAGGCTTACCTCGTACCCAGTATAAGTTTGATTCGATATGGGTGATTATTGATAGGCTTACAAACTCAACCCATTTTCTGCCCGTTAGAACTACATATTCCTCAGAGGATTATGCAAGGATTTATATTAAGAAGATAGTACGACTGCATGGTGTTCATGTATTTATTATCTCAGATAGAGGAGCTCAATTTACAGCTAACTTCTGGAGGTCCTTCCAAAAAGGATTGGGGACTCAAGTAAGTCTTAGTACGACATTTCATCCCCGGACAGACGGACAGGCTGAGCGTACTATTCAGACATTGGAGGATATGTTACGAGCTTGTGTAATAAACTTCAAAGGTAGCTGGGATGATCATCTACTGCATATTGAGTTCACATATAATAATAGTTACCATTTGTGTAATTCATTTGGCTCCATACGAAGCTCTTTATGGACGGAAGTGTAGGTCGCCTAAAGGGTGGTTCGCTGTTGGAGAATCTGAATTACATGGGCCAGACCTGGTTCAACAGGCCGTAGAAAAAGTAAAGCTTATCTAGGATTGACTATTGACAACTCTGAGTCGTCAGAAGTCATATTCTGACATACGGCGACAAGATTTAGAGTTCGGGATTGATGATTGGGTATTCTTAAAGGTGTCACCTATAAAGGATGTGATGAGGTTTGGCAAGAAAGGCAAACTTTGCCGACGATATATTGGGCCTTATAGGATCATTCAGAAAGTGGGCCAAGTAGCTTGTGAGTTAGAATTGCCCTCGGAGTTGGAGTCTGTCCATCCGGTTTTTCACGTATCTATGTTACAGAAGTGCATTAACGATCCTACCCGAGTGATGCCCATGAATGATGTTCAAATTACAGAGGACTTGTCATACGAGGAAATTTCGATTGCCATTCTAAGCCGACAAATCCGCAAGCTACGGAACAAGGAGGTAACCTCCGTGAAAGTACTTTGGAGGAACAACAATGTGGAAGAAATGACTTGGGAGGCTGAGGAAGACATGAAGTCTAGATATCCCTACCTATTTCCTATTCCAGAGAAGGGTTCGACTGAGATATCATAACCTCAAGGTGCGTGTACGAATTCTTCTGCTAGCTATTGTTATTGATCATGTGAGGCCATCGTCGTTATTAATGATTTTAGTCCTATGTAGCGTTAAATTACTGGGCTTCTACAAGAAGAGTTGGTAGTAGCGTTGTTACAAAGGCGACTCTACCAAGGTTATATAAATCCCGGAGAGTTAAACATTCAAGGAAAAATGTTTCTAAGGGAGGAAGGATGTTACATCTCGCGTTTTCGTATGTTAAAATTTCGTTTTCAGTTAACCGACGTAAACTCGGGAATGAGATCATCTTGACGTTAACGTACTTATGCTATTTATAACAAGCAATAAATAAGTGTTATGAAGGATAAAGGGATACACGGATTAAAGAAAACGATTTTCATTGAAAGTGGCCAATTTGGAATAAAATACGGGTCGAGCGATAATACCCGATAATTATGAACTAGTACCATAAAAGGTGTCATATGACCACGGTAGTATAATATATAAAAGTATATATGAAGTATTTCATAAATAAATAGAATTTTAAGTTATTTGTGGCAATTTTTAAATTATGCAGGTAATTGATTAATTACCGGGTAACAGGACATTACCCGATTAACTAATAAGTGGATAAAAACTTAATAATTATCACTTAATCCAAAACGTGGCAGTTGTCCACATAAGAAACAAGTGACTAAGTGTCACATTTCTTTATGTGGCCATCTAGGATCAAGGCCTTAAATATGTAAGAGACAAAGTCCTAAGACACTAGTCTCTGATAAGGAAACTCACGTACTACCCTTGAAATGGAAAAGAGCAATTCAAAGATCATTATCAACCATGAATCTCAATAACAGAAGTTTAATTCTCATTCCAGAAAAGCTTCGCAAAGTCAGAAACAAATCCGTTCAAAATTTCAAAAAATCAAAAGCAAAAAATTGCGTTCAATCAATGAAAGTTTCAAACGGAATATTATACGGAGTTTTTCTTACTACAGGTATGTTAAGGCCTCCCTTCTTACTTTTGGCATGGTCCAAATTATATTAAAGAAACGAGCAAATACATAATTATTCTAAATTACTCTATTCATAGAATTATTAGGGGTGTCTATATTCTTGATTCCCCATGAAAATTATTATTATTTTCGGTTCATGGGTCTCAGAATAATAAACAGTTGGAAAAGTTTGTCTGAAAGGAATATTGAGATTATTATGTATTTTTCATGTATTTCACTCATGTGCATTGATCCATGACCAGATGGCATTATATACGTGTATATATGTAAATATATGTATATTGGATATGGGAAAAGATTACGGCATTATATACGCACCACCACCTGATTAGTTGGTATATGTTGATGATGTTGACCACAGTGGTCGAGATGATATGATGGGATGCCCTCAGTGGCTTGATGATATTATGTACACCCATACCTATGCATAGAATGATATTTATACGCACACGCATGACATTATAAACGTTTCAGAATTTATAAAGTTATTCAGATTTAAAGATGTGTTTCCTTATTCCATGTTTCATCTATGTCTTTTACGTACTAATTTTAATGCCTTACATACTCAGTACATTTTTCGTACTGACGCCCTTTTTCACGAGGCCTGTGTTTCATGCCCGCAGGTGCAGGTAGGCAAGTTGACGGTTCCCCTCCTTAGGATCCCTGATCAATGAGAATTGGCGTGCTCCACTTGATCCGGAGCTGCTTTGATTTTGGTACGATACATTTATATATATATGGGTATGACGTGGCTCAGTCCCGACTTTGTATAACTTTGTTTCTATTAGAGGTGTGTAGTTAGTATATCTAGTTGGGTTGTTTGTGGCCTTGTCGGCTTTCAGTTTGGATGTATCCTTGCCAGCTCACCCACTGTATTCAGTATGTATATGTACATATGCCTTGATGGCAGATTTCCTTCACGTATGTTATTTTCGTAATGCAACACATGTTATTCAGTTTCATATCTTAGACGCATGCTTAGGGGTGTTTGATAGGTAGGACTTAGGCACCCGTCGCGGCCCATCGGTTTGAGTCGTGACACTCTCGGCATATGCCTCCATATCGTAATAGATTGCTCACCTCTTATGTTACTACTTCAGGCCTTCAAAAGGGATCATCTGTTTGCCCGACTGTTGAGGTTTCACTTGATTCGAAGGTAGCTCAACAACGGCTTCAAGATGTCATTGACCGAAAAAGAGCTCGCGATATAGCCCTTACTTTTGGTAAAGGTGCATCATTGACCAGTCCCTAGCCCAAGGGAAAGAAACCAAAGATGAAGCATCCCTCTAAGACTGGGGCTAAAGAGAAGTCACTAGTCATAGAGGAGATCCGGGAAGGACCTAACATAGTGGCTCTTGATGAAGAAGAAATCGAGGATGATATCGAAACGGCTTCTCATCAGAGAAGAAAAAGAAGAAAAACCCATTAATTCCATCGGGGGATTTGGAGGGACTCTTTCGAGAGTATGAATTGGCTGAAATGGCTGATTCTCGCTTTTGAGCTATGATTGACCCCAATAGTTAGAAAGGCTCTACTTTAGGTTCTACCCCAACTTCCGCTCCACCACTAGCTCCTATCCTGCCACCAGTCTCAATCGTAGAAAATGTCTTTTCGGCTTCCATCCGAAACCCTAACTGTAAATGTACCGTTACCTTTACAATTTTGGATGAATGCCACTTATTCTCCAAACTGGTTGGGCATTACTTGAAGCCTCTAGCTTTGAATAAGCATTGGAGGAATGTGGATGCTCTCTCTGCTAACTGCTTAATCAACAACAAAATGCACCTTTGTGCTCAGGTGCCATTCATCTTCCTCTCTTCTTCCTTACACTTATTGCACACTATATCTGATAATTTCAAAATTAACCTTACAGGCTAATCTTTTTTTCTCCAAGGTTTACAAAATATGATATTGGACAAAGAAGCGCTTAAGTCTTAGCGGGATCAACTTGTTGAGCAATTTTCGGTTCTAGAGGCCAAACATGCTAAATTAGGTGAACTCGAAACCCAACTAGAGCAAACAGAGCAAGAAAAGATGGCTCATAGACAAGAAGCCACTCAGCTACATGGTGAGCTTGCTGAGTTGAAGGTTAAGTGGGCATAGCCGAAGGATGTCGTAAATTCGGTAGTCGAGCGTGAGTCTGATTCCATGGAAAGCATCAGCAACTTGGAAGCTAACTTACATTCTAAGACCGAAGAAGCTACTACGACCAAAGAGAAGAGGGAAAAATGGAGGAAAGGTTCGGAAAGGTCATGGAACAAAACTGTGAACATGTTAAGATAAACACTGACATTTTCGAGGCCTACAACATTTTAAAGGTCAATAATGAGCGACTGTAGTTAAAGATCCAAAAACTCCAAACCGTATTTGGAGGTCAAGAAATAATTGAGCCTGAAGATGCATAAGAAGCCTCTTAACTCTCAACCTCTGCTAATAAAAAGTTGTTTTTTCAACATTTGTAACTATATTTTTTGCAACTATTCCGGTCTCGCTTTTAGGCCCAGAATTTTCAAAAAACGATATCTGTCCTACTTATTCTCTCAGGGTTTCTAGTTAGTAAAAGATATCTTTTTGATCTACAGTTTTCCATAGATAAAGTCTGAGAATTTTCACTTCCGATTAACTTTAATATCGAGTATTCATACATTCATCTTTTATTCTTTAATTAGAAAGGTTTTATAAGAGAGGATCCTTATGTTTAAAGTACTCTTGAAGAGGATATCTCCTAACCATTCTAGCACTTGCATTTGTAGTTTAAGCAACATTCAAATAAAAGAAAAACCATATCTATTGGATAAGAAATAAGAGATAAAAACAAGAGGACTTTCATTTATTCCTTCTATTCTCAAAAGTACATTTATATAAGCAAGAAAATTTGTACATTTGCTAAGTAAATAAAATTAATAATACATATGGCTAATTTGTACTTCTGATTTCGACACGGCTAGATATACTGCCCTTGGTCCTGACTCGAGGTCTTTCATAACAACCGAAGTTTTAAGTTCAAAATACTTTTTGATTTCAGAAGTCACCAGTGTTACTCTATTTTTGGATACTACATTTGTCTTTTGAGGCTAGCAGTAACACTTTAAGTGTTCTTATAGGAGTAGCTTTCCCCCGAGTGTTCGAATGTAAAGTATGAGAATTCGAATATTGGATTTCCTATTGCTATCAGCATTTCTCATTCGAAGTATGCTTTATGTTGCTGCCTTATTAAAACCCTTACTAGAAAAACTCATTTGGGACAAAAACTGAACAAAGAAAAAAGGATTGTAGCACGTACTTCCAATATAATCAGCAATATTCAAAAGTAGTACTTTTTAAGATGAGTCATGTTCCAGTTGCTTGGTAATTTAACTCCATCTTGATTTTTCAGCTAATAAGAGCCTTTATCGATTATAGCAAAAATCATGTAAGGCCCTTCCTGATTTATTCCCAACTTTTCGGCGTTGACTTCTTGAGTTATGAGTCATTTTTTTGTAAGACTAAGTCTCTAACTTTAAATAACAAATATTTGACCTACGATTATAGTACATTTTCATTCTCTACTTCTGTGCCACCATCCTCACATAATCCAAACACCAGTGTTCTTCAAGTAAATCCAGCTTAATCTATATTGCTTCATCCGTTTTCTACTCTTTCGCATAGGAAAACCTCATACTTGGTTCACCTGCCTCCACCAGAATCAGAGCTTCTGCACTATATACAAGGGAAAAAGTTATTTTGCTATTGCTTGATTTTGATGTGGTTCGATACGCCCATAGAACTCCCAGTAACTTCTTAGGCCACTTGCCTTTTGAATCCTCTAACTTATTTTTGAGGTTTTGAATTATCACCTAGTTTTTTTTACTCTGCTTAACCATTAGCACTTGGATGATATTTAGATGACATGATCTTTTAATCTTCAATCCCTTTAAGAAATTGGTAACTTTGAAGCCTATGAATTGTGGCCTATTGTCACAAGGAATCTTTTTTCGCACTCCAAATCGACAAATAATGTGATCCCAAATGAAATGTATCACCTCTCTTTCTCCAACCTTCCTAAAAAATACTTTTTAACCCATTTAGTAAAATAATCAGTCAAAACTAAAAGAAATTTTAGCTCCCCCATTTCATAAACGGCCATGGAGACACTACTGAATGTAAAAGTTCGGTCGGTTGGTGTACCAACAAGAATAACATTGTCATTATCACATTTTTGCACAAATTTCTTTGAATCTTACTTTATTCGAGGCTAATAGTAATCAACTCTCATTAACTTGAGAACCAATGAATCTGCTCTGGAATGAATGCCATAAACTCATGCATAAACTTACCTTATTACATAATCAGCTTCCCTGCTCTTAATCACCAAGCCAACGGAACTTGAAAAGATCTCCGATATAATTATCCATCAACAAGACAATACCGACATCTTTTGTTCTAAGTGCTCGGGAGGCATTGGAATCAACAGGCAATTTACCATGCCTTAGGTATTCTATTAATTCGTTTCTCCAATCCCAAACTAAATTTGTTGAATTGACTTCTCAATAACCATCTATATCCAGGACTAAATATAACAACTGCACTGGAATTAATGCCTTTCATCTCTATTGAAGAACCCAAGTTAACTAACTCATCAGCCTCCACGTTCTCCTCTCTTGGAGCATGGATCACCGACCACTCCCTAAACCGGAAAAGTAAAATTTGGACATTGCTTAAGTATTGCAGCATACGCTCTTCTTTAGAATGAAAAATATCATACATTTGATTAACCACCAGCTGGGAAGTACACTTTGCTTCAATCACCTCAGAGCCTAGTCCCTGGGCTAACTCGAGTCCCGCAACCATAGCCTCATACTCGGCTTCATTGTCTGTTAAAGGAACAGTTCGAATGGCCTTCCTTAGTAATTAATACTATCCCAAGACTGCACCCTTTCACATTGGATGCACCATCCATAAACAAGCTCTAATCTTCTAATATAGTACCCAATACCAAAACTTCTTCTTTTACAGCTAAAGGCATCATCCTCGAACTCATATCAGCCACAAAGTCTGCCAAAACTTATGACTTAATCCCAATATGCTGTTTTTCAATATTGAATTCATTAATTTTGATTACCCATTTAGCTAATAGACCCGATAACTCGGGCTTATGAAGGATGTTCCTCAAAGAAAAAGTCATCACAATAGCTATAATACGATATTGAAAGTAGTGTCTAAGCTTTCGAGAGGAACTACAAGAGCTGGAGCCAACTTTTTTAGGTGTGAATATTGAGTTTCCGCACCTCAAAATATTTTACTAGCATAATATATATTGAATCTCATACCTTTCTCTTCCCGGACTAGATTGCACTTAGCGCAACTTCTGACACAATCAAATACACTAACAACTGCTCCACATTCTTTGGGTTGGACATTAAAGGAGGACCGAGCAAGTATTTCTTCAAATCCTTCAATACTTGTTAGCACTTCGGTGTCCACAAGACATCATTCTTCTTTTTTAGTAACGAAATAAATCGATGAAACTTCTCCAAAGATCTTGATATAAATCTGCTAAGAGCTGCCAACCTTCTGGTCAACCTTTGCACCTCCTTTATGCCTTTCTGTTGATCAAAAATATCTTTTATGGCTTTAATCTTGTCAGGATTTGCTGCAATTCCTCTCTGCAAAACCAAGAAGCTAGGAAATTTCTTGGATCCAACTCCAAAAGCACATTTCTCTAGGTTAAGCTTCATGTTGAACTTCTTTAGATGTCAAACATTTTGTGAAGATAAGTCAAATAGTCCCCTATACTAAGAGACTTAACCAACATGTCATCAATATAAACTTCCAATGTTTGACAAATTTGACGTTCAAAAATTTTACTAACGAGCCTCTGATAGGTGGCTCCAATATTTTTTAGCCCAAAGGCAACATATTATAACAGTAAGTACAACAATTTGTAATATATGATGTTTCCTCTTGATCCTCTAAGTGAATTCTAATTTGATTATACACGGAATATGCATCAAGGAAACTTATCAACTCATGCCTAGTCGTGGCACTAATTATTTGATCGTTGTTCAGCAATGGGAAAGAATCTTTAGGGAAAACCTTATTGAAACCCTTAAAATCAATACACGTTCTAATTTTTTTTATTTTTTTTGGTACTAATACTACATTATCTAACCAATCAGAATACTCAACTTCACGTATTGAACATATATTAAGCAATCTGGTTACCTCCTCTTTTACATGCTTGTTTCTGTCCTCAGTTATTGGCCATTTTTTCTGATTTACGGGAGGGAAATTGGGGTCCAATCTTAGCTTGTGAACTGCCACTTCAAGTGGGATACCCGTCATTTCTAAGTGAGACCATGCAAAACAATCAGTGTTAGCCTTAAGAAATTTAATAACTTGAAGCTTGAGTTCAGGGGTCAACTCTATTCCCAAGTAAACCTTTTTTTTGGGAAATCTGTGAATAAAGTGAGTTGTTTAAGCTCTTCTGCGGTTGACTTTGTTGCATCAGTTTCTTCTGGTACCTAGTAAATATGTGGAGTGACCTCCTCACTATTATCTTCTTTCGATATGTACATCGAGATTGAAATAGAAGTTGACACCAGTTCTTCTAATTTATATTTATTTATTCATTTCGCCTTACTTCTAGACATAGTAACAACATTTATTTCCCTTACAGTGGGTTGATCACTTCTAATATGCTTAATTCCAATAGGTGTTTGGAACTTTAGCAACTGATAATAAGTTGATGGCACAACATTCATATCGTGGATCTATGATCTACAGAGAATCACGATGTACCCCATATCACCATCCGCAACTTCAAATAATGTTAATTTCATCACCCCTTCGGTGTACATTGGCGAAACGATCTCTCCTCGAGTAATCACACTTTTTAAGTTGAACCTAGCTAAAAGCTTTGTCGCTGAAACTATGTTACCGGTCAGCTTTGCATTCTCTAGGACTCTCAATTAAAAAATATTTGCTGAAATACCTTGTAACGTCCCCACCAGCTATTTTGAGAATTTCCATCCCGTTCAGCTAATTGAAGTCTTGAGTAGCATCGCTCTATGTAATATAACTGTAGACATGTGACTTTTGACCCTCCCCAAGATTTTTCATATTTTAGCAGGTAAATATTTAATTTAGGCATAATATATCTATTTCAATTAATTTTGACTCGTTCACTTTATTTTATTACAAGAAAAATGAAAATTACAAAAAATAGTTTCATTAATGGTTTGTAGTCATTTTTAACCTTGAAAATACCAAAAATAGTTTTGTTTTAATGGTCAGCCTTATTTTAATAGTTATTTTGCCTACGTAGGATTAATTAATAAATAAGATCATATTTTAGTCTCGTTCGCGGAGAAAGAATAAAATTTGGGCTCAAACGACCCATTTTTAAGCCTAATTTTTCGGACTTAGCCCATAATTCCTAAGCCCATTCCCTGAGCCCAATACCCTTAACACCTTTCTTAAAAAACGTAGGGACCTAATACACAAAAGACCTAGGGAATAATTTGCAAAATACACATTTAAACCTAGACCTATATAATAGGAATAAGCCTAATCAGCTAGGAAGAAAAAAAGGATAAATACACATAAAAGACAAAAGGTTGTCCTAGAGCTAAATCCGAGGAGCCGTTTTTCACAATAGCCCACCCCCTTGAAACCCATCTTCCTCACACGCCCCATCCTCTCAAAAACCTAGCGTCATATACAGAGAATCAAGAACCCCACCCCCTGAAACTTTCATGTGATTTGTAACAGAGGAAAACATGACGATCGTAAACAGTAGCAGTGCCGGAGAGTTTAACATAAGGGCTTTTGCTACTATTTTGTGTTAAAGTTTCCTCTGTGCCAAGGAGAGGTCCATTTGAGGTCGTTCGGGTTTTATCGTCAATAGGCTCCTACTCGAGATCTTGTCCAGTGAGGTTCTTGTTCGTCCGCGATCCGGATCCGTCGATGATGTTTGAACTCCGTGTAAGTTCTGTCCGCCTTCGAGTTGTAACTGGTACCGTCCTTCCATAATGCAAACTTTGAGATTTTTTTATAAATAGAGTGAAGAAAGTTAGTCCAAAAAGGTCCGTCCGGTTCTTCTTTTACAACTCGTATACTGACTTCCTCAATGCTTCTTATATCAATATTTTAGTTTTGTTATTTGATTTATAATGTGTTGTTCTAGTTGATATGTTTATCCATGTTAGGAAAACTATTTTGTTAATTACAATTTGAGAACATTATATCTAGAAGTAATTGGTTTAAGTGGGCTTACGTCATTACTATTATTTGTTTCATTAACATTTTTATAGTTTTGCTTTCACCTTAGATTATCTTAGGAGCTACAAATTAATGATATGGAAGAACTATGGTCAGATGTTAATTCTTTAGAGATTTTCTTAGCGTTTAATGGGCCAACATTGGGATGGGATTCAATTTGCTAGATGTTAAGTGCACAGCCCATTGTTCTTGGTATTGGACATGATTTTGTCACAATATAGGAACTGAGTTGCTATTCGTCAACTGAACTACGTCAAATTAGATTAAAGGAGCTCGGGTGTGCATTTCATGTGACCCTGCCATATTTTTGAATAATAATAATAAGATAAGCATATTGCAAACTCGGGTGTGCATTTCATGTGACCCGATTCTAATTTTCAATAAGGTTAAACAGAACGTGTCGTGAACCACAGGTGCATTTCATGTAGCGCGGCTTACCATGTGTTTAAATAACCTTGAATTAATTCTTTAAGTAAATAAAAGCGGTTTTCAAAAGTTAAAAGGCACATAGGTTTAAAAGTGGTTAATATCAGATAATAGGTCAATTATAATGGTTTAAGCTACCATGCTAGAACCACGGAACCCAAGAATGCCTAACACCTTCTCTCGGGTTAACAGAATTCCTTACCCAGATTTCTGTGTTTCGCAGATTGTAAAAAAGAGTCAATCATTCCTCGATTCGGGATTTAAAACCGGTGACTTGGGACACCATAAATTATCCCAAGTGGCGACTTTGAATCTTTCAATAAATAAATCTCGTTTCGATTGTCACTTTAAGTTGGAGAAAACTCCCTTATACACCCTCTCGGGGTGTAGTACAAAAGGAGGTGTGACAGCTCTGGCAACTCTACTGGGGACAAGAACCCAGAATCTGTGGTTCAGGTTTCAAGAATTCGAGCTTAGAATAATTGTTATATTTGGCTTTATTTATTATCTGGTTTTATTCACATGTTTGGCCCTAATATGTTAAATGTTGCTTTTTACCACTTTGATATTGTTGAACTGTATATGAATTGTTACGAATCCCTCCTCTCTCTGAGTCTTCTAAATTATTTGGGAAGTGTGAACTTCGTGTGACTTCTTTTCTGTTAGAGTCATATCACAAATTTTAGAACAAGGTTCGGACAAGTTGCAAAGCCGATGAAGCTTCTGTATTCCCGGTACGCTGCCCCCTCGGCTCGAGATGTCCGCTCGGGTAGGCCAGGTCTAGAACAATAAACTCAGGTTTTAAACCTAGTATAACAAGACCTCATGTCGGATCCCTAGTAGGAACGTTTGCTTTCATCACGTGCATTTGACTTTGGAGACTCAACACAGGGGTTGAGTTTGTCTAAGTTAGGTGTACCCGAAATGAAAAGACCATCCTGATGCATTATACTTGCTACTTGTGCATTTATTTATTTCGGATTTGCATGCTGACCAGCTTATGAATGATTAGAAGAGAGTTGGGAAAGAAAAATCAATGTGGGGGATCAAAGAGATAATTACCTGTTTTGAAAAAAACCAGTGCCCAAAAATATACTGAAACTCTGCCAAAATTCTGACAATTTTTTTTTTTCTCTTTTGAAAAAATAGTTGGTTTTTTTTTTCCGTCAAATCTGCCCAAACTACCCCAGTTTGATTCTCACAAGATGTGGGATACGTAGGCAACCCCCATCGGGTCCAACTTCTTTTTTGCAAAAATAACCCAAAAAGAGCAAAATTTTATATTTATTGAAAATAAGTAAGGTGATGTCATTCTTGTCAAAAATAGCTGAATGTCCCTCAAAAGGGCGCCGGAAGGCTGTTTTTGCAAGAACAGCCGCCTTTGGTCATTTTTCAAGATTTTGGGCCGGTTAGCCAATACAGCCTTAAAATTTTCATCCTTGAAGTGCTGAAAGGCCGTATTGGCACAGCCAGATATTTTTATTTTTGAAAAAATAGTGATCAATCTTTCTTGAGTCGAAATGAGTCATAATTTTTCTCTTAATTAAAATTACCTTAATAAATGTGTAGGATGAGCACAATTCAAAATGAACCTTTCTCAGTCCGTGAAGAGATCCCGTTGGAGCTACATATGTGGTGGCATGATTTGGGGGAAGATAGCAGAAATTTTTTTTCCACCCCTTCTTCCTAAATTTTCTCTTCTATTTATAGCAAAATTTTCGAAATTTTCAGATTTGTTTTTTTATTATTTTATTATTTATTTAATTAAAAGAAATCCTACTTACAAATTGCTTTTATTTTTTTAGAAAAGGAAATCCCACCTTTATTTACTTTTATTTTTAAAATTCCAACTTTAATTACTTTATCTTATTTAAAATCTCACTTTTTATTTTTTTAAAAGAGAATCTCACTTTATTTAACTTTTCTTTAAAAAACAAACCACTATCTTTTCTTTTTCTTTTAAAAATGCTACTTTCAATTACTTTAAATTTTTTAAATTTTCAGATACCTTTATATTTATTTTTTAATTCCAACCTTATTTTACTTTTAAATTTTTTAAAACTTTTTACTTTTTTAAAATTTTCTACATTCTTTTACTTTTTTTTATTTTTTTTTTATTTTTTTTAAAATCATTTCCGAAATTACTATATATATATATTTTTTAAAATAAAAATAATAAATAAAATAAAATATTTTCGGATTTTTTTTATATATAAAAAAAACAAAAAATAAAACTATTAATAGTGATAATTCACTTTTTATTTTTTATTTTTTCGGTTTTGTTTTGTGTTGGACAAAAATGAAGAAGGGGTGTTGGGTTAATGGAGCGGACCGGATCGACCCGGTTTGAAACGGACCGGGTCATGGGGAAAGTTGGGCAATTATTTGGGCCTGTGGTTTGAAATTGAAGAAGTGGCCCAATCCGATTTTTCTTTGTATTTTTGTTCTCTTTTCTTCTTTTATTTTTCTAAAACTAAATTATAAAAGTACTTAAATTATTATTAAGAACTAATTTAAGTTATAAAAGCGCAAATTAACTTCCAATAACAATTAACGCACAATTAAGTAATAATTAAGCATAAAATTGTATATTTGGACATTAAATGCTAAAAATGCAAAAGGTGCCTATTTTTGTAATTTTTAATTTTTGTAAAACTAATATAATTACTAACAATTGTAGAATTAAATCCTACATGCAAAATACGACATATTTTTATATTTTTATTAATTTAACAAATAAGCAAACACAAACAAATACAAATAATTATCCAAAAATATCACAAAAATACTCAAAATTGCACACCAAGGAAAATCATTTTATTTTGCATTTTTTTGGGAGTATTTCTCATATAGGGCAAAAATCACGTGCTTACAGCTGCCCCTCTTTGCCCGGAGACACGAAGGGTTTTCGTGCAAAGATAAAGCGAGCGATTTTTGCCCATCCGAGTACTCCGTGTGAAGCATTTTTTTTGAAAAAGATTTAACCGAACCTTTGCTTCAAAGGTTTCCTACATATCCCTGGCTAAAGGGGAATCAGGTTAATGTAGTTCGGGAAGTTTTGGTAGCTGGGACTACCGTGGGACTGCAATGTTACTGCTGTTGCATGCTGTTATCACTGCTTACCGATCTCCTTGTTACACCGTGCTTAAAAGAAAACAAGAAGCTAGGCTAGACTAAAATTTGTTCTTGTTGCCTTGCTTTCTTGTCGGCTTGTGTTTCCTCCGGTGCTTTTCTTTCTTGAATTTGGGCGTGATACTGGCCTTTGCTTTCTTGCCGTGTTTGCAACACCACGTTTTTATTGTAGTTTGGAAAAAAAGTCAGCGGTCAGGTGAATACCTTTGGGTTTTGTCAAAAATAAGCCAAGCCAGCTTCAGTCGCGTCTTAAACCGTTCTTGCCGAAATAGCCTTAGAGTATCTTTCAGTTGTCGAAAGGCTATTTTCGTAAAAGAACGGACAAGTTTGTAAAGTGTCATAAAATAATCCTCCTCGGCCTCAAAATTCATGTGAAATTTGGAAGGGGCCACATTTGCAAAAATAGCCGTTTGGTTGCATTTGACAAACGGGGAAAGGAAGCTAGCGTTTGTTTTTGAGTTTGTAAATCTTTTGATTAGAATATGCGGGTTGTTTGATTTTCAAGTTTGTAGGTCATCTTTAAACCTTTGAAATCCAGTTTTTTTTAATATGAAAATAGAAAAAATGTTGAGTATTGTTTATCTTTATTGGTCCGAACTACGCAAGGTCTGATTCATTTCCAGGTCTGATTCATTTCCAGGGTTTTATGATTAACTTTTAAGGTTAGGCCCAAACTGTGTGCGCATGTCATGTCACTAGAATCGGCGCTGAACAAAAATGATAAAATGACTAAACAAAAAGATGACTGGAAATAATAAAAGACTGGATTTGCTTTAGACTACCGGTGGAATGGTTTGAACAACAAGACAAGCGAAACAAACCAAAATAAAATCCTAAAACAACCTGGACAAACTTAAACAAACCGCTGTGACAAAACGGAAAGATAAGCGGAAAGATATTGACACAAAACAAAATCCGAATTACAATCCTAATAATCCGAACAAACAGAAATGACAACAAAATAAGCCACCAAATGCTTCTTTCTTGTTAACCAAGGAACGGAGCGTCCTCCCACTTTAGCGAAACTGGCATCTTAGCCACTGAGCTTTGCATCAGTATTGCCAGACCATTGCCAACTTCAATATCATCACCCTTAGTCAACAAGTTCCCAATAGGACTCGAATGCTTCTGTCATCACGTCTGATCCCCGCAAAGCGTGCTTTTGGATCTTGTATTTCCGGCTTACCACCAAAAGTAGATTTTTGGTCTAGTCGACCCACACAGCCTTATAAATCTTCGTCCCCGAGGCGCTGAAGGGCCGTGTTTGCAATTTGTATTACCCATCGCCCCGCAATTTGTATTTTATTTGGCGAGGCAGCTCATCTCATTCTTATTTTTAAGGATAAACCTACAGTGACTACATTTTTTCTATTAAGTTTGTCTCTAAAACAAAAGAAAATACCTCAATTAATTACATGCTGAAAAGATGTAACTTATTAGTTATTAGTTTACGGTTAATGCGAATGGAAAATTGCGATCGAGTTTGTTCAAAGAAAAACTGCTTTCATTCTATATTCTTTTATTCAATAATACTAGAACATGAGATTGACACACCATAATATCAAAACAGATTAACTATTTTTCGATTAATTTAAACTAACATTATTATATGAAGAAGTTATACATATGTAACCTTATTACTCATTAATCAATCAACTACATTTTTATACAAAGAGAGGAAAATTAATATTCAAACACAAATCTAAACAGGAGGAATTCAACAGAAACAAAGCCTGATTAATATTTCATTTTTTCGCTTCAAGCCAAGAGTGTACAAATGTGTACCTGGAAATGGCAGTACAAGAAGAAAAGAAGTAGGAGAGTAGTATGTAACACAGCAACATACAATAGCAGAAAGCCCAACACAGTAGCTTCAACACCTCAGTCCAGAAATCCCAGCAACACGGAGAAAACTAGTAAAAATGGAGAAGACAAATAGTGCGGAAATCTCTCTTTATTTTTTTATTTCTAGATTTGAACTCTCTATGGTGTTCTTCCACTCTCAATATTTCAGAAAATTTGTTTCTATATTTTTTACTCTCTTCAAAATGAATTCTGTCCCTGTATATTCTGTGTATCCAGAGTGTATATTGAGTGTATACTGAGTGTATACTGCTCTCTCCGCCCCCTCTTTTCTTCTTCTCTCTATCTAGTTTTTCCTCTTTTTTTTCCACCCCTTCTTCCTAAATTTTCTCTTCTATTTATAGCAAAATTTTCGAAATTTTCAGATTTGTTTTTTTATTATTTTATTATTTATTTAATTAAAAGAAATCCTACTTACAAATTGCTTTTATTTTTTTAGAAAAAGAAATCCCACCTTTATTTACTTTTATTTTTAAAATTCCAACTTTAATTACTTTATCTTATTTAAAATCCCACTTTTTATTTTTTTAAAAGAGAATCTCACTTTATTTAACTTTTCTTTAAAAAACAAACCACTATCTTTTCTTTTTCTTTTAAAAATGCTACTTTCAATTACTTTAAATTTTTTAAATTTTCAGATACCTTTATATTTATTTTTTAATTCCAACCTTATTTTACTTTTAAATTTTTTAAAACTTTTTACTTTTTTTAAATTTTCTACATTCTTTTACTTTTTTTTTTTAAAAAGCATTTCCGAAATTACTATATATATATATTTTTTAAAATAAAAATAATAAATAAAATAAAATATTTTCGGATTTTTTTTATATATATAAAAAAACAAAAAATAAAACTATTAATAGTGATAATTCACTTTTTATTTTTTATTTTTTCGGTTTTGTTTTGTGTTGGACAAAAATGAAGAAGGGGTGTTGGGTTAATGGAGCGGACCGGATCGACCCGGTTTGAAACGGACCGGGTCATGGGGAAAGTTGGGCAATTATTTGGGCCTGTGGTTTGAAATTGAAGAAGTGGCCCAATCCGATTTTTCTTTGTATTTTTGTTCTCTTTTCTTCTTTTATTTTTCTAAAACTAAATTATAAAAGTACTTAAATTATTATTAAGAACTAATTAAGTTATAAAAGCACAAATTAACTTCCAATAACAATTAACGCACAATTAAGTAATAATTAAGCATAAAATTGTATATTTGGACATTAAATGCTAAAAATGCAAAAGGTGCCTACTTTTGTAATTTTTAATTTTTGTAAAACTAATTTAATTACTAACAATTGTAGAATTAAATCCTACATGCAAAATGCGACATATTTTTATATTTTTTATTAATTTAACAAATAAGCAAACACGAACAAATACAAATAATTATCCAAAAATATCACAAAAATACTCAAAATTGCACACCAAGGAAAATCATTTTATTTTGCATTTTTTTGGGAGTATTTCTCATATAGGGCAAAAATCACGTGCTTACAGGTAGTCTGCAATAACATTCTTGTCAGTTCGTATTACTTCAATTGTAAATGTAAAATTTTGTATATTCAATACAAGTCTCCTTATTTCCTTTGTAGTTACTGAATCCTGTACTTTCCGTGTTATCCACCATTTTACTTGTGTATTATCTGTTCTTACTATAAATTTGTTATAAACAATATATGGCTCAAATGCTAACAAACATTTATATAATCCAAATAGTTCTTTCCTATTTATCTCCCATTTTATTTGTGGTTCCGTGTATGATCCGGAATAATATCTACAATGGTGTTCAATTTTTTCATTATCATATTTATATTTTAGAACTCCTCCGTAGCTGTGATCACTAGAATCAGTTTCTACAATATATGTAAACTGTTTCTTTTCATCTGGAAAATATAGTTTTGGTAATTTTTTACACATATTTTTTATCTTCTGTATATGTATTTTATCTTTTTCGTCAAAATGATATTCTATATCCTTTTTTAATTTTTTCTGTAATGGTTTTAAGTTTTCTGCTAATTTAGGAATATATTCTCTTACTTGGTTAACCAATCCTAAAAATGATTGTAATTTATTTTTTGTATCAAGTGTTTCATTTAAATTAATTATTTTTTGTACTATATGGGTTTGCATTTTTATTCCGTTTTTATCTATTTGTATACCTAAAAATTCTATTTGATTTTTCATTACTTCTGCTTTCTTTTTACTTAAACTTATTCCTGATATTTCTACAATGTGTATGAATTTTTCTAGTAGTTTTATATGTTCGTTCTCTGTTCTAGAATATAGCAATATATCATCTATATATATTATACAATTTTCTAATTGGTTGAAGTAATTATCCATAAAATGTTGATACCTACCTGGTGCATTTTTATATCCAAATGGTAATACATTCCATTCATAAAATCCTTGTGGTACTGTGAATGCTGTTAACTTCTTAGATTCGTCTTCTAGTTTTAAATGGTAAAATCCTGATTTACAATCAAACTTACTAAAATAGTTATATCCTTGTATTTGTCTGATTTTTAGTATTTTATTTGGTATCGGATAATTATATGTTTTTGTTTTTGCATTTAAGTTTCTATAATCTATAACCATACGGCTTTTCCCTCGTTTTTGCTCACTATGCTTATTTACTATAAATGTCGGGCTAGTATGTTTACTATTACTTTCTTGTATGTACTTATTGTCTAATAATTCCTTTATATGCATTTTAAATTCTGTTAAATCATTAAAATTGTATTTTAAAGGTTTTTGTGTTATTATGCTACTTTCATCTATTAGTTCAATTTTTATTTTTGTTTTATGTTTTTCCCATCCTCGGAGTGGATTATCATTATATAGTAATTCTAATTTATCTTGTAGTAATTTTATTTTATTTATTGAGAAAATGATTATTTCTATATTATGGTTGCTTTGTATTACATTTTCTAATTTTTGGGTAATCTTTTCACTTCCTTTAATCCAGGGTGTTGTTTTCATAATCACACTCTTATGTGTCTTCTTATTTTGCTCTGCATTTGTGTGTACCTCGGGATTCTTTGAGTTCCCATGTTTATGTTTCTACTCCTGTGGGAGATTCTCTTATTGTGGACCGCATTTATCGGTCGTGTTTGGTTGCTCTTAGTGGTTTTGAGACTAGAGCCGATTTATTGTTGCTCAGCATGGTAGATTTTGATATTATCTTGGGCATGGACTGGTTGTCACCCATTATGTTATTCTTGATTGTCACGCCACTAACGCTGGCTATACCAGGTGTACCGCATGTTGAGTGGAGGGGTACTTTAGATCACACTCCCAGTAGAGTTATTTCTTTTCTTAAAGCTCAGCGTATGGTTGATAAGGGGTGTGACGCGTATCTAGCTTATGTGAGAGATGTCAGTATTGATACCCCTTCAGTTGATTCAGTCCCAGTAGTACGGATTTTCCTGATGTGTTTCCAGTTGATCTTCCGGGCATGCCGCCTGATAGAGATATTGATTTTGGAATTGATTTGTTGTCGGTCACTCAGCCAATTTCTATTCCTCTGTATCGTATGGCTCCTCCTGAGTTGAAGGAGTTGAAGTATCAATTACAGGAATTGCTTGATAAGGGTTTTATTCGGCCCAGTGTATCACCTTGGGGTGCTCCTGTCTTGTTTGTGAAGAAAAAAAGTATGGTTTTATGCGTATGTGTATTGATTATTGCCAGTTGAACAAGGTTATAGTGAAGAACCATTATCCTTTGCCTCGTATTGATGATCTATTTGACCAGCTTCAGGGCGCATGGGTGTTTCCTAAGATCGACTTGCACTCAGGTTACCATCAGTTGAAGATTCAGGAGCTAGATATCCTGAAGACTGCTTTCAGGACCCGGTATGGTCATTACGAGTTCCTTGTTATGTCATTTGGGCTGACCAATGCCCCAGCAGCCTTTATGCATCTGATGCACAGTGTGTTCTGGTCATATCTTGACTCGTTCGTCATTGTCTTTATTGATGATATCCTGGTGTATTCCCGGAGTCGGGAAGATCATGAGCAACACTTGAGGACAGTGCTCCATACCTTGAGAGAAAAGAATTTATATGCTAATTCTCGAAATGTGAGTTTTGGTTGGATTCCATGGCATTCTTAGGCCACGTGGTGTCGAGTGAAGGTACTCAGGTGGATCCGAAGAAAGTGGAGGCCATGCAGAGTTGGCCCAAACCATCCTCAACTACAAAGATCTGTAGCTTTCTTAGCTTGGCGGGTTATTACCGTCGTTTTGTGGAGGGGTTTTTATCGATTGCAGTCCCTATGACCAGATTGACCTAAAAGGGTGCTCCGTTCCAGTGGACGGAAGAGTGTGAGGCGAGCTTTTAGAAGCTCAAGACAGCTTTGACTATAGCCCCAATTTTGATATTGCCTGCAGGTTCGGGGTCCTAAATTGTCTATTTTGATGGTTCGAGGATTGGCCTTGGGGCGGTTTTGATTCAGAACGATAGGGTGATTGCCTACGCGTCCAAACAGTTGAATGTACATGAGAAGAATTACCTTGTCCATGATCTAAAGTTAGCTGCCATTGTTCACGCCCTGAAGATATGGTGTCATTATTTGTACAGTGTCCCCTATGCGATTTATACTGATCATTAGAGCTTGCAACAACTGTTCAAGCAAAAGGATCTATATTTGCACCAGAGGAGATGGTTAGAGTTTTTGAAGGACTATGATATCACCATTTTGTATCACCTGGGCAAGGCCAATATGGTGGCCGATGCCTTGAGTCGTCGGGCAGAGAGTTTGGGGAGTTTGGCTTATTTACCAACATTGGAGAGGCCTATGGCGAGGGATGTGCAGTCCTTAGCCAGCTAGTTTGAGAGATTGGATCTTTCGGAGCCTAGTCGGGTTCTAGCTTGTGTGGTTTCTCGGGTCTTCCTTATTTGATCGTATCAGGGAACGTCAGTATGATGACCCTCATTTGCTTGTCCTCAAGGACAAGGTTCAGCATGGTGATGCCAGAGATGTGACTATTGGTGATGATGGGTTATTAAGGATGCATGGTCGGATTTGTGTACCCAATGTTGATAGACTTCGAGAGTTGATTCTGGAGGATGCCCATAGTTCACGGTATTCCATTCATCCGGTGTCGGGAAGATGTATTAGGATTTGAGGCAGAACTATTGGTAAAGGCGGATGAAGAAGGATATATAATTGGATTTGTAGCTCGGTGCCTCAACTATCAACAGATGAAGTATGAGCACCAGAGACCGGGTGGGTTGCTCCAGCAGATAGAGATTCTAGAGTGGAAGTGGGAACAGATCACCATGGACTTTGTAGTTGGGCTCCCACAGACTTTGAGAAAGTTCGATGCTATTTGGGTGATTGTGGATCGGCTGACCAAGTCCGTACACTTCATTCCTATGTGTACTACCTATTCTTTAGAGCGTCTAGCGGAGATTTATATTCAGGAGATTGTTCGTCTGCATGGTATTCCAGTTTCCATCATTTCAGATAGAGATACTCAATTCACATCACAGTTGTAGAGGGTCATTCAGCATGAGTTGGGTACTCAGGTGGAGTTGAGTACAACATTTCACCCTTAGACGGACGTACAGTCTGAGCGCACTATTCATATTCTTGAGGATATGCTCCGTGCGTGTGTGATTGAGTTTGGAGGGTCTTGGGATCAGTTCTTGCCATTGGTGGAGTTTGCCAATAACAACAGCTATCAGTCCAGCATTCAGATGGCACCATATGAGGCTTTATATGGAGGCGGTGTTGATCCCCGGTGGGTTGGTTAGATCTGGGCAAGGCTAGATTGTTGGGCACAGACTTGGTTCAGGATGCTTTGGAGAAGGTCAAGGTGATTCAGGATAGACTCCGTACATCCTAGTCCCGATAGAAGAGTTACGCGGGCCGAAAGGTTCGTGATGTTTCCTATATGGTTGGAGAGTGAGATCTACTTCGGGTTTCGCCTATGAAGGGCGTTATGAGATTCAAGAAGAAAGGAAAGTTGAGTCCGAGGTTTATTGGCCCTTTTGAGATATTGCGGCATGTTGGGGAGGTTGCTTATGATCTTTCCCTACCTCCTAACTTGGTAGGAATTCATCCGGTATTTCATGTTTCGATGCTCCGGAGGTATTATGATGATTCGTCGCACGTATTGGATTACAGTTCAGTCCAGTTGGACAAGGATCTATGTTATGTTGAGGAGCCAGTGGCTATATTGGACAAGCTGGTTAGAAAGCTGAGGTCAAAGAACATTTCATCAGTGAAGGTTCAGTGGCGGGGTCAGTTGGTTGAGGAGGCGACCTGGGAGATGGAGCAGGATATGCGCAGCCGTTACCCTCATCTTTTCACTACTTCAGGTATGTCTTTATGCTCGTTCGAGGACGAACGAATATTTAAGTGTAGAGGATGTGACGACCCGGCCGATCGTATTAAGAATTAATATCCTGATCCCCTATTAACTGTTTTCCCCGTGTTTATTTCTGCTATTTCGATATGCCGGGTTGTTCGGTTTTGAGTTTCGGAGAGTTTTGTGACACTTAGTCACTAAATGAGAGCTTAAGTATTGAAAATTTGTCCCTAGTCGGAACAGTATAATGACGACCTCAGAATGGAACTCCTATGGTGTTGTTAGCTCCGTTGGGTGATTTTGGGCTTATGGGCGTGTTCGGATGGTGTTTTAGAGGTCCGTAGCTAATTTAGGCTTGAAATGCCGAAAGGTCAAATTTTGAAGTTTCCGGTTCGATACTGAGATTTTGATCCAAGGGTCGGAATGAAATTCCGGAAGTTGGTGTATCTCCGTAGTGTTGAATGTGACATGTGTGCAAAATTTCAGGTCATTCGGACGAGGGTTGATAGACTTTTTGATTGAAAGCGTATTTTTAGAGTTTTAGAGTTCTTAGGATTGAATTCGTGGTTGATTCCTCGTTTCGATGTTGTTTTAGGTGTTTCAAGGATTGGTATAAGTTTGGACAGGGGTATTGGACTTGTTTGTATTTTTGGTTGAGGTCTTGGGGGCCTCCGGATGATTTTGGATGGTTGACGGAAAGATTTGGAGTTAGGAGTTGCAGCTGAAGCTATGACTGCCGTCATAAGCGAATCTGCGGTTGAGAGGCTGCAAGTGCAACTCCCGCATATGCGGAATGCAGCCGTAGAAGTGGCAGATGAGAAAGGGGCCAGTAACCGCAAAAGAGCTATTGCATATACAATGGGTGGACCGCAGATGCGGGATTGCTGGGCAGAACATATAAATAGTTGCCCTTGGGAATTTGAGCTATTATTTCATCATTTTCATCCGAGAAGTGAGCTTTTGGGGAGGTTTTTGAGAGAGAATTCAAGGGAACTTCGACGAGGTAAAATTCTTGAAACCTAAACTCGTTATTGAGGCGATTTTTATCATTATAAATATGAAAATTTAAGGAAAATCAGTGGTAATTTGGGGGTTAAGGTTTGACTAATTAGAGACCTTTGAGTGATGATTTGAGGGACCATTTGAGGTCCAATTTTGGTACTTTTGGTATGACTAAACTCGTGACAGTGTGAGGATTCTGAAAATGAAAATTTTACTTGATTTCGAGACATGGGCCCGAGGGGCGTTTTGGTCATTTTACCTAATTTCACATATTATCTTAGAATTTCTTTGTAGAATCAGTTACTTGAAGTATTATTTACATTATAAAATTGAGTTGAATATATGTGGAATCGAGTACTCGAGGCAAGAGCGTGGTTTCAGATTGATTTGAACTGGTTCGAAGTAAGTGGCTTGCCTAACCTTGTGTGGGGGACCTTCCCCTTAGGATTTGGTATATTTGATAATTGAAATGCCTTATACATGAGGTGACGAGTGCGTACTTGAGCTAAATGTTGAAAATCCAGTTTTCTTTAAGTGATTTCAATTGTGTTCCTTTTTCCTGTTTTACACTACTTGCAATTTAAGCATGATGTTAGCTTAGAAAAGCATGTTTAATTGACTGAATTGCTTATTTGCTTAAACTGCCTTAATTGCATTATGTGAAGCATGTTAGGTTAGAATTACCCGTTTTACTTGGTACGAAATAGAGTTTAATTGAGTATTCCTTGTGTTGTTGCTGCGTGTTTTGCTTTGGGACTACGGGGCGGCATTCTGGGAGATCCCATGCACGTATTTAGTGTCACACCTCTTTTTTCCCGCAATCCTATTACGTGGTTGAGTTAAGAAGAGTTTTTCCAATTGAAGTGACGTTTTGAAAAGGGATTGTTTATTATTTAGAGTCGCCACTTGGAATTGAGTTTTAGTGTTCCAAGTCACCTTTTATTTGAATCCCTTATCAAAAGGAAGGTTTGACTCCTAATTTATGGTCTACGAATATAGAAAACTGAGTAAGAAATTCTGTTGACCGAGGGAAAGGTGTAAAGCACTCCTCGAGTCCCGTGGTTCTAACATGGTCGCTTTATTGACTCATGTAAAGCTTAAATCAATTTTTAGCTATTCTTGTATTTTATTGATTATGGTTTATTTATTACCGCTTAATTAATTTTCTTTAATATTTTTTATTAATTGTAGTCATCAAGATGTGGTGCGCACACAAGGTACTTCTTTGAAATTAAATGTTAAACCAAGGCACGGAATGTACACATGGTTATAACATAATTATTTTTAATTTAAAGGCATCGAGATGCGGGAATGCGCACATGAACCTTTTGTTACTTAATCGTATCAATTCAAGGTTCGGTTATGAACACATGGACTAATATTTAAAGTACATTTAAAGTTTTTCGAGTGTTTTAGTTTATTCCAATTATTTTGTCTCTTTCATATTCGATACATTTATTTATTTATTTTCATATTGCGACGAGTCTTAAATTAGTCCGTGACTCATCTCGCACCCTCACAATTATTTGTTATTTCTCTAATTATTTATTTCTCACAAAGGTTTTGGAATCAATACGCAGCATGCATCGCTTCCTCATTTAAAGTTCATTATACGTAAAAGATATACTAGACTTACAAATATTTAAACATGGCATTGATTTGATAAATAATAAAACAAGCCAACCTATTAGCATTAGATGCAATTTATATAACTAAAGAATATTCTCTGGAATTAAACAACTTTACAGTTTTTTTTAACCTTTAATTTAAATAATTTATCAATTTTAAATTAAAAAAAATATAAAAACAGTTAATGATAAAAATTATTCTCCAGCTTGTTTTGAAATGCACATTTAGAAGTCAAAATGAAAAATAAAAAATCAACGGAAGGCCTATCACAAAAACTAAAGAAAATTCCTTATGATAGGTCAATGAAGTTATTTAAAATTTTAACACCAAATCTATCCTAACAGCTAATTCAAATATCATTTTAACACTAATACATGAACTTTCAAACAAATACATGAGTTAATTGCCTAAGAATCTGTAACGAGACTAATGAAAATTTCTGACATGCATCTTTACTTAGAAGAAATAGAAGAAGAAGAAGAAGAAGAAGGAGGAGGAGGAGGAGAAGGAGAAGGAGAAGGAGAAGGAGAAGGAGAAGGAGAAGAAGAAGAAGAAGAAGAAGAAAAATGGGCAATCTGCTAGCTGGTGTAGCCAATTCATTGTAAAATTTAAAGCTACAACAAATGAAAACTTTTAACAACCATATTTCAATATCCAAAATGGACCAAATTCTAATGTGTCAAAGAGATCAAAAACAACGTTAATGTGAAAGTCAAAAACACACTTCATACATAATAATAAAAAGGAAAAGAAAAAGCTTAGAAGAGTTCCTTCTCTTAAAATGTTTCAAACAGTGCAGAATTCATTCATCTCTAGATAACTTTTCAAATGCAAAACTAGAACCTTAAAATAAGTAAACGATGAATAGATAATATAGAAGAGAACCTGTAGAGCAAAGCTTCTTCAATATATAAGAGAGGGGCCTCAGAATAATTTACAACGACGAAAATCCAAGCGACAAACAGTAGCGAGAGGAGATAGTAATCCCAATCAAGACTAAAACCTTAGAGCGAAACCGGAACCCGAACGAAAATCTGAACGTCGACTAAAATTTAAAACATTATTTAAACTCCATGCTTTCTTCTTTCAATTTCTTCTAATGAAAGGGTGCAATTCTTTCTTTATATAAAGAAAAAACTGATGCTATCTCTTAAGCTTTTCTCTTAAAATTCTTAAGTTCCTTCCCTTTCCTTTGTAAAGTCCTCAATTATATTGTGCTAAAAAACTAGTCCTTTGTGAAGTGATGGGAGATCGTGTAATGATGAGAGATTAGAGATAGGGGATCGTGCTGTGTGTGAGTGAGGGAATTGGGGACATGGGGGTTGGGACGTGAGGAGTTTAAGAAAATGTGGGGATTGTGGGTGTTTTTCTTTTTTAGGTAAGGATCAAAGTTTGATAGCAAACCTTTCAATTTTGACGCAAGTTTACTTCATTTTGGTCTTTTTTTAAAAAAAAAGTTAAATTAAATTATGAAATGAGAATACTGATCAACTACTTTTACACTGAGAAAAATATATAAGAAAACTAACTATTTACATGTACTTTAAATGATACTAATAAATGTCATAACTTACTTATTAAAATTTTATTAAAAATAACCATATATATTTTTTGTCAATTTTACAACAACAACAATAAAATCTCATATAGTGGGGTCTGAGGAGGTTAATGTGTATGCAGACTGTAGACATGTGATTTTTGACCCTCCCCAAGATTTTTCATATTTTAACACATAAATATTTAATTTAGGCCCAATATAGCTATTTCAACTCATTTTTACTCTTTTACTTTATTTTATTACAAGAAAATGAAAATTACAAAAAAATATTATTTTATGTACCTTTCATAAAGTAAAAAAATATATACAAAAAAATAGTACCTTATTTTTATCTTTATATAATCTTGAAAAATACTAAAATATATGTAATAGTTTCATGTTTTAATATAGTTTAGTTTAATTAATTAGAATTTATTTTTGCATCATGTAGTATAATTATCTTATATTAAGGGAATTTAGCTATGGTTTTGAATAATAATTTTTGAAGTTTTCTTAGCCCAAAATTGAGACACAAAAAGACATGGTCCAACCCAATTACCCTTAGCCCATTCTTCCCAACCCATTAGCCCATTTAAGTGCAAGATTTAATCCTAGCTTTCTATTTCCTTCTAATCCAATGGTCATCATCCTTTCCCACTTTCATATAAAATACCCAATTATAAAAACCCTACTCTAAGCTTTCAATTCCTAGAACTCTAAAGAGTTCGGTGGCCTTCATCAAAATAGGGGCAACACCCCAATTTCCCATTTCCAAAGAAAAATCCCTTTACCTATACTAAGAAACGGCAACATGTAATGAAAAAGCTCCCTTGATTTGCCTTGCTTACCTGACAGTATACTCGAACAAGAATTCTTGCACAAAACAAGATGGAATAATGACAATCTGACATCCTAATTCTGAAAAGGAGAAACAGGCGATACTCTCCAATATACTTTCGAAAGGAGGATATAATTGGGGAGAGAAAAACAAAACCCTTAATTAACTTCGATGGAATTTTCAGGCTTTGCCCTTTTTCGGTCAATATTCTGTCTTCTGGAAATTTTACCCGCGTTTGATTGCAAACTGTGAGACTCGCTACAGGGAGTAATTGCAAACTGTGATAATTGATTGATCGAGTTTGGGTGTCAAGTGTTCCGGTGTCGATTCGAGGTTCCGTTTTGTAATTTCGGTATTTCTGTCCAAGGATTGTTGACTTACTTAGCCCGATTTATTTGCAATTTTCAGCTTGGTTCATCAATAAAAGGTCCATTTCTTAATTTTCGTTCTTATTTTATTGTGTTATGATAGCTCGGTGCGCGTGTTGGTTGATTTGTGATTAGCATGTCTTAGTTTTCATTTAAATTATTTTAATTAGTTTTTATTTCGATTGTGATGCATGTAGTCTTGGCTTCTTGAATAAATACTTTTAATTGGGGGGATGAAAATTGAAGTTGTTTCTTTCTTGACAAGGAACAAGAATGGACCATAAGGTGTGTCTTGAACTATAAAGAATCTAGGCCAAGTAGTAGATCATGTTAGCCAGTCTTTGGCCCCAATAATATCTTGTTCATAAATTTGGCCTTATAACAATCTCAAAGATTAGGAAACTAATTCTAATGCGTGGCTTGCTTTAGGCGCGCTAGTTAATAATTTACCTTCCTAAACTCGGGTGTGCATTTCATGTGACCTAAATCCAAATCTCAACAATATTAAATTAAATGTGTCTTGGACCACGGGTGCATTTCATGTGGCGTGGTTCAAGATGTGTTTTAGATAACATTGAATCATCCTAAAATTAATTAAAGGCGGCTAATAAGTTAAAAATGTACCATAGGCTAAAGCATGTATTAAAATCAGATAATAGGCCAATTATGATAGTTTAAGCGACCGTGCTAGAACCACGGAACTCGGGAATGCCTAACACCTTCTCCCGGGTTAACAGAATTCCTTACCCGGATTTCTGTGTCTGCAGACTATAATACAGAGTCAATCTTTTCTTCGATTCGGGATTTGAACCGGTGACTTGGGACACCATAAATTATCCCAAGTGGCGACTCTGAGTTTTTAATAAAAATAACCCCATTTCGATTGTCACTTTAAGTTGGAAAAAACTCCCTTATACGCCCTTTACGAGGGTGTAGTGAAAAAGGAGGTGTGACAGCTCTGGCGACTCTGCTGGGGAAAAGAACCCAGAATCTCTAGTTCAGGGTTCGAGAATTTGAGCTTAGGATAATTGTTATATTTGACTTTATTTATTACCTGGTTTTATTTACATGCTCAGGCCTAATGTGTTAAGTGTTGCTTTTTACCGCTTTGATATTGGTGAACTGTATATAAATTGTTACGAAACTCTCCTCTCTCTGAGTCTTCTAAATCATCTGGGAAGTGTGCATTTCGTGTGACTTCTCTTCTGTTAGAGTCATATCCCAATTTTAAAAC
Organism: Nicotiana tabacum; assembly: GCF_000715075.1. Lineage (NCBI taxonomy): Eukaryota > Viridiplantae > Streptophyta > Magnoliopsida > Solanales > Solanaceae > Nicotiana > Nicotiana tabacum. The sequence continues at coordinate 54,547,240 of NC_134086.1, forward strand.
GAGGTTCGGACAAGTTGCAAAGCCGGTGAAGCTTCTGTATTTCCGGTACGCTGCCCCCCTCGGCTCGAGTTGTCCGCTCGGGTAAGCCAGGTCTAGAACAATACACCCAAGTTTTTAAACCTAGTATAACACAGCCTCATGCTGGATCCCCTAGTAGGAACGCTTGCTTGCATCACGTGCATTTGACTTTGGGGACCCAACACAGGGGTTGGGTCCGTCTAGGACAGGTGTACCCAAATTAAAAAGTCCATCCTGATGCATCTTACGTGCTACTCGCGCATCTGTTTGTTTCGGCTTGCATGTTGACCGGCTTCTAGAATAGGGAAAGAAAATGAAAAAAAGAGAAAAAAAGAAAATCGAAAAAAAAAAATCAAAAAAAGAGGAGAAATAAAAAAAAAGAAACAAAAAGTGAGAGGTAGTTAGAAAATTCTGAAAATCTGCCAAAATTCTGGAAAAAAAGTCATTTCAAAAAGAGCCAAAATTTTAAAGTGTCATGTTTTCTTGTTCCGTCAAAACTGGCCAAACTACGCGGGTCTGATTCTCACCGGATGTGAGATACGTAGGCAAACCTCATCGGTTCCAGCCCATAATTTTCAAAAAATCCAAAAATATTTTCCTTTACTTCCTCTCTAGAAAAGTCTTTTTTTGGAGACCCCAATTTTTAAAAAATCCAAAATATTTTCCATTACTTCCTTCTTTAGAAAAGTCTTTCTTTAAGACCCCAATTTTTTTTAAAAAAAAATCCAAAAATATTTTCTTTTAATTTCTTCTCAAAATCCAAAAATATTTTCTTTTAATTTCTTCTCAAAATCCAAAAATATTTTTATTCTTCTTTCAAAAATTGAAAAGAAAATTCAAGATTCAAAAATACTTTCTTTAGAAGTCTTTCTTTCATAATTTTTAAAATAAAAGTCCAAAAATTCAAAAATATTTTCTTTTTCTTTAGAAGTTTTTCTTCGAAATTCCAAAAAAAAAAGAGGTCAATATTCAAAAATATCTCTTTTCTTTAGAAGTCTTTATTTGCAAAATTTTAAAGAAAAATCAAAATCCCAAAAATATTCTCTTTCTTCTTTATAAGTCTTTCTTTCGAAAAAATAAAATAAAAAATTCAAAATCAAAAAAATTAGTTTATTTACTTTATTCATGATCTTCCCGAACTGCACAAGATCTAATTCATGTTCCCATATGATACGTAGGCAACCCACATCAGGTTCGATCAATCGAAAAAAAAAAGAAGAAAAAAATGAAAAAATGATGATAATAATAAGGACCGACTGAGTCCATTCTAACATGTTTTATTTTGAATTGTGAAGAAAGTTGAGGTGGTCGGTTTGTGGTAAGCCGGAAACACAAGATCCAAGGAAAAATGATAACTGACGTTGAAGCTGTTACAAGTGCTCAAGAGACTCAGGGTCAGAGGGTTCAACAAGAGTCTACTGTGTTTGAGAAAAATAGAATACTGAAACAGCAAATGACCGAAATGTGTCAAGCATGGGCCAGTGGTCAAGGACAGCCTCGTCATGAGTCACAATTTGCTACACAAAAGAGCAGTACCACTCTCCTGAGTACCACTCGTACTCGTTTGATCTTCCTGCAAACGTTGAGAAACCTGCCCAAAAGATGGTACAGGAAGAAGTGGCCCAAAGAGTGAAAAGCTTAGAACAACAGTTGAAAAACATGCAAGGGTTGGCATGTCAAAAGAGTGTTGCCTTCAAAGATCTATGTATGTTCCCCGATGTCCAATTGCCGCCTGGTTTTAAGACTCCCAAATTTGAAAAGTATGATGGACATGGAGATCTCATAACCCACCTGAAAGGGTATTGCAATCAACTGAGAGGTGCGGGAAGAAATGAAGATTTGTTGATGGCTTATTTTGGGGAAAGCCTTACGGGAGTAGCCTCCGAATGGTTTATGGATCAAAACACATCTCGTTGGTATAACTGGGATGACATGGCACAGGCCTTTGTCAAATAGTTTCAATACAACATTGACATTGCCCCAGACCGCAATTCCCTTTCAAATTTGAAGAAGAAACCAACTGAAAGTTTCAGGGAATATGCCATTAAATGGAGAGAACAAGCAGTTAGAGTTAAGCCACCCATGGACGACCACAAGCTAATCACTGTCTTCTTTTACGCTCAAGAGCCAGAGTATTTTGAAAACATGATGTCCGCAGTGGGTAAATCCTTCTCGGAAGCAATCAAAATGGGAGAAATGGTAGAGAATGGTCTTAAGACAGGCAAAATTATAAGTCAAGCAGTTTTTAAAGCCGCAACTCAGGTTGTCCGGGTTGAGTCTGATAATTTTAGCGACACAAATGAGAAGGTTGAAGAAATCATGATGACATCAGGGTCGAGAAGAGGTCCCAGGAAAACAACTCGAAGGTATGCGCAGCCTCATCAGGTTTCCCATGACTCCCCTGGGCATCGTTATCCACCTCAGAACCCACAATACTCTGTCGCTCCACATCAGTATGTTTTCCAGCCACCAAAACACTCCAGAAGGCGAGCGCGAGCATCACAAAATCTCCACCAGCTTTCACAAAATTTTCAGGTACCCTATAACCCACATCCAGGCCAGAGGTATAGAGGGGAACAAAAGTTGAAAGATAATTTTACACCAATAGGAGAGTCCTATGCAAGCTTGTTTGAGAAATTAAAGCATTATGACATGATTGCACCCATTCCTCCAAATCATGTGGACCCACGTGCAAGAAGTTTTGACCCTTCTAAAAGGTGTGAATACCATTCCAATGCTCAGGGGAACAATGTTGAAAGCTGTCGGGATTTGAAAAGAGAAATAGAAAGAATGATCCAGGATAACCTGATTGTGATCTAAGACAGTGACACCCAGAATATCGCGCAGAATCCTTTACCTGCACATGATGATGCACACTTTGTGGGGATGATGCGTGGTGACAGGGAGTATGAGAATCCTCTCGGGAATTTGCTAACTGAAGTTAATAATTTTGAAATTGGAGAAGGCTCTGCTGATTCTGATGAGCAAATTTGTGGCTAAATATCAAGCATAGCAATTGAAAAGTCATTCCCTCCTCACTAGGAAGGAATCTTGGTAGCTTGTTTTGATGTTTTTTCTATTATCTGGGTTATTTTAGGGTTATGATCCAGATTTTATTTGTTTTTATTGAGTCAAACCCTTCTATCCCTCTATTCTATTTGTGTGAGTCTTGTCTGTCTATGTTGTTGCTATTTTCATTAGCCGGGTTATTTTAAAGTTGTAACTCGGATTCTAGGTTGTTTGTCTTGTTGTTTACTCAATGAAATACAGTTTGTCCTTTTGTATCATTCCATTCTTAGTTCTTTTCCCACTAGTTTTAATGACATGACATGCATGCGGAATTTTTGGCCAGATCTTAGAAAATTGATTTAATCTTGAATTGGACAACTGAGAAAAAGACAGTTTCGGGGATAAAAAAGAGGTGAAATACCTTGGAATGAAGCCTAGTAAAATTCAAGTGAAACCAAAATAGTTATACCCGTGGAGGTTAAGAATCTTTACATTCAAAATCATTGTGAAGATCGGGTTGAGGAAGAATCAATTGAAATTTGTTGAAAAGTTTGACATTAAGGGATGAAAAGTGTCTTGTGACCACGACACACCAAGAATACAGACATGTTCGTCAATACTGGGATCACGAAAAGATAACATGATTGGCATTCTCGAGGCTAGGAGGCCCTCTTTCTGCTATCCAAACACTTTATATCCTTCGCTACCCTTTTTGAGCCTGTATTATTTTCTTTGACTACCCTCTTTTGGAATCAAGTTTAGAGTCAAGAGTCAAAAAATAAATATGAAAAAAATGGAAAAAGAAAAAAAAATCATGTCCCAAGAGTACAAACTAGGGCAATTCTTAGAAAGTTCAGAAAAAAAAAGAATTGTCAAAGGTCCATGCCCTCAAAAATAGAGCTGGGGCAAACAAAAAAAGGAAAAAGAAAAGGAAAAAAAAAGAGAAAAAAAAAAGAAAAAGAAAAAAAGAGAAACAGAAAGAAAGATGAAAAATAGTTTAGGTCAGATGTTTGAACTACGTTCGACCTGATTCCTTACAAAAGGATACGTAGGCAGCCTCACGGTTCGGTCCAGCCAAATAAGAATTCAAAGAAAAAGAAAAAGAAAAAGAAAAAAAAATCCCCAATAGCTAAAACCGGGGCAAAGATTTTATTTCATTTTTAAAAGAGTCGATTCCAAAAGTTGTAAGTATACGACCCTGTCATCTTTAGTCTATGTTGAGCTTCATGTCGGCCTTTCGTCCAACCCTATCCAAAAACCTTCCAAATAAAGACCTCCCAATATGCCTTCAAAAATGCCAAGAGGAGCATGCAATGAGCAACGGTTGTCACATGACATATAACACTGTCAAGCTACTCACAAAAAGTAAGAAAAACAAAAGAAAATAAAAAGAAAAATGAGAGAGTCTTACTAGTGAAAACCCTCACGGGCACTGTAAGGCGACGGTAAGCAGAGATGAATAAATGAGAGAGGCTTGTTGGTGAAAATCCCTCGAGGCACCACTAGTCGAAGGTGAGTCTTGAAGCTGATACAAAGGATTGGTATGTACAAGCCCGACCTCAAAGGTCATAAGGATGGTAAAAGGGAAGATTGGATTAGTTTGATAGATCAGGTCGTTGAGTCCAAAATGCATGTCATGATCATTAAGGCTAGTTATAAAAAAAAAAGAAAAAAAAGTCTTGCTTCTGTCCTTCTGACAGGGGGCATTTCTTGTTAATATTTGTCTTTTGCATCATTGTGTCCTTCACTCCGAGTCAGTCCTTGTCAAAACAAGCAAGAAAAGATTTCAAAACCTGCTATCAGCTTTTTAGTTGCAAAAAGTGAATTTGGCCAGCACACTTAGTAGTTACTGTCAATATACCTTGAGGATTCATGCAAAGGCTTCCCCAAAAAGACTCTTATCAACCTACTTGGCGCAAGAAAGATAACTTGTGATTCTCTATGACAGACAAATTGCTCAAAAGCAGGAAGTTATTCAAGATATCAGAAAGGGTTGTCTAAGAAAGAGCTCCAGTTGGGATAAGACAGATTGAGCTGCAAATACAAATGGTACTGGGTGTGAAGCAATTAGGGTTGATGCAGAGCAAAAGTCTCTTGGAGCCGACTCAAACTGATTGAGCAGAAGCCAAGCTGCCCAAAGACTCAAGGCCACAAACCGACCACCATTTTCAAAACTGACCAATTTTCTTTGTGTGATACAGGAACAAAGCAGTGCAAGGAAAGGGATTCAAAAAGAAAAAAAATGAAAAAGAAAAAAAAAACAAAAAAGAGAAGAAAAAGAAAAGAAGAGGAGAGCCGACAAAGGGAAGTTTCTCAAAACTTTTTCTTTATTTGTCTGGCTATTGTGCATAAAATCTTGTCATTGATCTTCACATTTTTCCTCTTAGGATAAAAAGTCCTAGTTTGATGGATTTTCCTCCCAATCAAAATCTTAGTCTGATGAATTTTTCTCCTAAGATAGAAGACCTAGTGTGATGAACTTTCTCCTAGGATAAAAATCTTAGTCTGATGAATTTTTTCTCCTAAGATAGAAGACATAGTCTGATGAACTTTCTCCTAGGATCAAAATCTTAGTCTGATGAATCTTTCTCCTAAGATAGAGAACCTAGTCTGATGAACTTTCTCCTAGGAAAGAAATCTTAGTCTGATGAATCCTTCTCCTAAGATAAAAAAAAAACAAAGAAAAAAAAGAGAGAAAAAAGGACCTAGTCTGATGAACTTTCTCCTAGGATCAAAATCTTAGTCTGATGAATTTTTCTTCTAAGATAGAAAACCTAGTCTGATGAATTTTCTTCTAGGATAAACATTTTAGTCGGATGAATCTTTCTCCTAAGATACCAAAAACAAAAGAAAAAATAAAAGAGAAAAAGGACCTAGTCTGATGAATTTTCTCCTGGGATTAACGTCTTAGTCTGATGAATCTTTCTCCTAAGATAGAAAACCTAGTCTGACGAATTTTCTCCTAGGATATTTTGAAAAAAAAGAAGAAGTCTGAATTTGAAAAAAAAGAGGCCATTTTTTAGTTTTCTTAAGATTATCAATGTTAGTTCTCCCGAAATCAGGGGGGCCGCCTGGAGAATAGGTTCAATTTTTACTTTAGTCAATCTTGGTTTATAGTTTTCCTAGTCTATGCTTTAGTTTACTCTCATTATTGCATCAATAGTACAAGTGGTTTACAATTTTGCTAACAACTCACAAATCTTCCTAGTGCAAACTGGGGCAGAAAAAAAAATTCTTTTGTTTTGTCTGTTTTGTTGTAATCAGGCGCCTACCTGGAGAACAAGGGAAGACAACTCAAGTTTCAAGGGAAAGCAGTTTTGAAGGAAGACAACTCAAGTTTCAAGGGAAAACAGTTTCAAAGGGAGACGGTTCAAGTTTCTAAGGGAAAATTGTTCAAGGTGTATGGGAAAACAGTTTCAAGTAACAAGAGAAGGCGGTTCAAGTTCAACAATCAGGCGCCCACCCGGGGAACAAGGGAATTCACTTCAGAATGCAATTCAAGTCAGCAACAAAAGAAGCTCGTGTCAAGAGTGCGAGTTAGCGGTCAGAGATGATCAACAGAAGTTAGTCATAATCCAGAATAAAAACAAAAAAAAACAAAAAAAAGGCAAGAAGTGAACTCAAAATGCAGAAGTTGATGAAAGATATGAGATGCTCAAGACATGACTGAGGTTACAAGCATGGTGTGTCTAGTTTCGATCCAAAAAGTTGATAAGGAAAGAACCAGCACCTGCGGCTAACAAGCATCAAGATTCAGATCAGGGTCCGCATGAAGAACCAACCAAGACTCAAGATCAAGCTTCAGAAGACTCATAGATAGGAATCTTGTAACTCGTAGCTGATAGGCTTAGTTAGTCTTTCTTATTTTTGATTTTGATGTAATAACGGGACCGCGGACCGGAACCTCAGCGGAACAGCACGTCGCTCGGCTCTCAACCTCGGCACACTCCATCATCTCACACACTTCTGAACTACACGTGGACTGATTCCTTTATAGCTAAGGATATGTAGGCAGCTCAAATACCAAGGCTCGGTCACATTCTCCTTTCTTTGGTCTCCTTAAATAAGGGTCGGGTCAAAAAACCTGTCTAGTCACTCTTTGTCTGAAAACTCTTCGCGTTTCCAGTCAAAGAGGGGCAGCTGTAGACATGTGATTTTTGACCCTCCCCAAGATTTTTCATATTTTAGCACGTAAATATTTAATTTAGGCCCAATATAGCTATTTCAACTCATTTTTACTCTTTTACTTTATTTTATTACAAGAAAATAAAAATTAGAAAAAAAATTTCATTTTATGTACCTTTCATAAAGTAAAAAAAATATACAAAAAATAGTACCTTATTTTTATCTTTATATAATCTTGAAAAATACAAAAATATATGTAATAGTTTCATGTTTTAATATAGTTTAGTTTAATTAATTAGAATTTATTTTTGCATCATGTAGTATAGTTATCTTATATTAAGGGAATTTAGTTATGGGTTTGAATAATAATTTTTGAAGTCTTCTTAGCTCAAAATTGAGACACAAAAAGACATGGTCCAACCCAATTACCCTTAGCCCATTCTTCCCAACCCTTTAAGTACAAGATTTAATCCTAGCCTTCTATTTCCTTCTAATCCAATGACCATCATCTTTTCCCACTTTTATAGAAAATACCAAATTATAGAAACCCTACTCTAGGCTTTCAATTCCTAGAACTCTAAAAGAGAATGGCGACCTTCACCAAAATAGGGGCAGCACCCCAATTTCCCATTTTCCAAAGAAAAATCCTTTTACCTATACTAAGAAACGACAACATGTAATGAAAAAGCTCCCTTGATTTGCCTTGCTTACCTGACAGTATACTCGAACAAGAATTCTTGCACAAAACAAGATGGAATAATGACAATCTGACATCCTAATTGTGAAAAGGAGAAACAGGCGATACTCTCCAATATACTTTCGAAAGGAGGATATAATTGGGGAGAGAAAAGAAAACCCTTAATTAACTTCGATGGAATTTTCAGGCTTTGCCCTTTTCGGTCAATATTCTATCTTCTGGAAATTTTACCCGTGTTTGATTGACCGCGTTTGATTGCAAACTGTGAGTCTCGCTACAGGGAGGAATTGCAAACTGTGATAATTAATTGATCGACTTTGGGTGCCAAGTGTTCCGGTGTCGATTCGAGGTTCCGTTTTGTAATTTCGGTATTTTTGTCCAAGGATTGTTGCCTTACTTAGCCCGATGGATTTGCAATTTTCAGCTTGGTTCATCAATAAAAGGTCCATTTCTTAATTTTTGTTCTCATTTTTATTGTGTTATGATAGCTCTGTGCGCGTGTTGGTTGATTTGTGATTAGCATGTCTTAGTTTTCATTTAAATTATTTTAATTAGTTTTTATTTTGATTGTGATGCATGTAGTCTTGGGTTCTTGAATAAATACTTTTAATTAGGCGGATGAAAATTGAAGTTGTTTCTTTCTTGACAAGGAACAAGAATGGGCCATAAGGTGTGTCTTGAACTATAAAAAATCTAGGCCAAGTAGTAGATCATGTTAGCCAGTCCTTGGCCCCAATAATATCTTGTTCATAAATTTGGCCTTATAACAATGTCAAAGATTAGGAAAATAATTCAAATGCGTGGCTTGCTTTAGGCGCGCTAGTTAATACTTTACCTTTCTAAACTCGGGTGTGCACTTCATGTGACCCAAATCCAAATCTCAACAACGTTAAATCAAATGTGTTGTGGACCGCGAGTGCATTTCATGTGGCGTGGTTCAAGATGTGTTTTAGATAACATTGAATCATCCTAAAATTAATTAAAGGTGGCTAATAAGTTAAAAATGTACCATAGGCTAAAGCATGTATTAAAATCAGATAATAGGCCAATTATGATAGTTTAAGCGACCATGCTAGAACCACGAAACTCGGAAATGCCTAACACCTTCTCCCGGGTTAACAGAATTCCTTACCCGGACTTCTGTGTCCGCGGACTGTAATACAAAGTCAATCTTTTCTTCGATTCGGGATTTAAACCGGTGACTTGGGACACCATAAATTATCCCAAGTGGCGAATCTGAATTTTTAATAAAAATAACCCCGTTTCGATTGTCACTTTAAGTTTGAAAAAACTCCCTTATATGCCCTTTATGAGGGTGTAGTGAAAAAGGAGGTGTGAAACAGACCTTACCCCTACCCAAATAGGGGCAGAGAGGCTGTTTCCGATAGACCCTCGGCTCAGAAAGGCGAAAATAAAATAAAAAACAAGGAAAAAATAAAAAAAAACAATAAAAGAGAATTCATTAGTAGCTCCAGTAGAAACCGTAATAGTAACAGAAGCATAAAAACCAAAAGATGAATGACATGCAATAACAGTAACCAGAATCTTAAGGCCCGGGGCTAAGATAAACAACAAGAATAGTGTGGGTTCAATAAAAACTGCAAGCCATCTAAGATCAACCCTAATCCAACCCCGTCTCACACCCGGTATGAAGTAAGGAAAGCTTTACTACCCCTATCCTACAACCCTAATGCTTGAGCTCCAGGCCTTCCTATCAAGGGCCATGTCCTCGAAAATCTGCAGTCGTACCATGTCCTGCATGATCACCTCTTCCCAATACTTCTTAGGTCTCCCTCTACCTCTTCGCGTACCCACCACGGCCAGCCGCTCACACTCCTCACCGGTGCATCAAGGCTTCTCCTCCGCACGTGCCCGAACCATCTGAGCCTCGCTTCCCGCATCTTGTCATCCACAGGGGAGATGCCCACCTTCCTCCGAATATCTTCATTCCTAATCTTGTCTATCCTAGTGTGCCCACACATCCACCTCAACATCCGCATCTCTACTACTTTCATCCTCTGGATATGGGAGTTCTGAACCGGCCAACACTCTGCCCCATACAACATGGACGGCCTAACCACAACTCCATAAAACTTACCTTTGAGTATCGGTGGCACTTTCTTGTCACACAAGACTCCAGATGCAGGCCTCCATTTCATCCAGCCCGCCTCTATGCGGTGAGTGACGTCCTGGTAGATCTCTTCGTCCCCTTGAATCATCGACCCAAGGTACTTGAAGCTATCTCTCTTGGGGATGACCTGTGACCCAAGCCTTACATCCCCGCCTACTTCCCTCGACTCAGCGCTAAACTTGCACTCCAGGTACTCTGTCTTAGACCTGCTCAATTTGAAACCCTTAGACTCGAGAGTCTGTCTCCAAACCTCCAATCTCTCGTTAATACCGGCCCTCGTATCATCAGTTAGAACTATGTCATCAGCAAATAACATACACCATGGCACCTCCCCTTGAATATGGTGTGTCAAAGCATCCATCACCAAGGCAAATAAGAACGGGCTAAGCGTAGAGCCTTGGTGTAATCCCATAACAACCGGGAAATGCTTCGAGTCGCCTCCCACAGTCCTAACCTTAGTCTTAGATCCATCATACATGTCCTTGATCGCTCGGATGTAGGCTATCAGCACGCCCTTCGCCTCAAGACATCTCCAGAGCACCTCCCTAGGAACCTTATCATACAGTTTCTCCAAGTCAATAAACACCATGTGTAGATCCTTTTTCTTATCCCTGTATTGTTCCACCAACCTCCTAATAAGGTGGATAGCTTTTGTAGTGGAGCGGCCCTACTCTATGGCTAAGTAACTTGATACCCCTATAATTGTTACAAAACTGGATATCACCTTTGTTCTTGTATAACGGTACCACTGTACTTGATCTCCATTCCTCCGGCATCCTCTTCGTCCTAAAAATTACATTGAACAACCCAGTCAGCCATTCCAATCCTACTCTACCCACACACTTCCTAAACTCAACCGGAATTTTATCTGGCCTGGTCGCTCTACCCCTACTCATCTTACGCAAAGCCCCCACGACCTCCTCCACATTAATGTGCCTACAATACCTAAAATCTCGGAAACTCTCCGAATGCCCCAAGTCACCTAGCACTATATCCTGGTCCCCCTCCTCATTAAGAAGACCATAAAATTATGTCTGCCATCGCTGCTTAATCTGGGACTCCCCCATCAATACTCTACCATCCTCATCTTTGATGCACCTTACTTGGTCCATATCCCGGGCCTTCCTCTCCCTCGCTTTAGCCAGTTGAAACAACTTCTTTCCCCGCCTTTCTCCTTCCTCGTATAGACGGCTAAACGCTGCATTCTTAGCCTCCGTGACTGCCAGATTTGCCTCCTTCCTAGCCACTTTATACCTCTCTCTATTCGCACTCTTCTTCTCCTCGCTTGTGCTCCCAACTAACTTCGCGTACGCTACCTTCTTCGCCTCTACCTTAACTTGGACTATGTCTCCTTGGTGCCTGCCAGAAAAACCCTTCGATACACCTAACACCTCTCTCACCGCCTCCCTCACATAGTTCGCCGTCGTCGACCACATAGTGCTTGCGTCTCTACTATTCCTCCAAGCTCCCATAGCGGATAACCTCCCCTCCAACTCCTGGGATTTATCCTTGGTTAAAGCTCCCCATCTAATCCTCGATCGGCCACGAGCATACCTCTCCTTCCTCTTCATCATAATGCCGATGTCCATCACTAAGAGCCTATGCTGAGTCGCGAGGGTCTCTCCCGGGATAACTTTGCAATCCTTGCACATCCTTCTATCACACCTTTTGAGGAGAAGGTAATCAATCTGAGTCTTCACCGCTAAACTTTGGAAAGTAACCAGATGCTCCTCCCTCTTCGGGAAAGTTGAGTTCGCAATCACCAGCTCGAAAGCCTTAGCGAAGTCTAACAGCGAAGTACCTCCTCCGTTCATATCCCCAAGGCTAGAGCCACCATGCAACTTGCCATAACTACCAGCAGCCGCCCCAATATGGCCATTAAAATCCCCTCCAATAAATAACCTTTCAGTAGGTGGAATACTACGCACAATTTCGTCCAAGCCCTCCCAAAAACACCTCTTAACCTCATCATCCAAGCCCGCTTGCGGTGCGTAAGCGCTAACGACATTGAGGGTGCACTCACCAATCACCAACTTAATAAACATTAGCCTATCATTCACTCACTTAACCTCAACTACAGACTCTCTAAGATCCCTATCCACCAACATACCCACTCCATTCTTACCCCTCACGACTCCAGAGTACCACAACTTATTGTTGATACCCAATTTTTCCCTGTATATTTTATATATGAAAAATACTTTCAAAAGCATATATATATATATATATATATATATATATATATATATATATATATATATATATATATATATATATATATATATATATATATATAAGTATGCCTAAGTGTTTTAGTATTTTTCCTAATTTTTTAAAGATTTTTAAATCAATTTATTGCCCTATTTTAACAGTACAAAAACCAATAATTGTTCCTCAAATTATCATTTTGGTGATTAATGTATTTTATTCTTATATTTATACCAAAATATAGCTAAGGCAATGTTTGCACATTTTTACAAATTTATTTAGTATTTTTAAGGCTAAATTGCATATAATTGCAATTTTAGCCTATTTTAAGATTTAATTACATTTTATACTTATGAAATTGGTTCCAGTATTTTTAATTTAATATTTGTATATTATTAATTAATTTAGTTACTTTAATTTATTTCAAAAATTATTTTACTATTTTTTATAAAATAAAAGGGAGAAAGTGGTTATTTAAATGCTAGCCCTGTTTCATTTCAAATATAGCCTGAATCAACCCCCCAATTAACCCAATTTTAAATTCCAAATTGACCGGCCCATTTTCAATTTAACCCGCCCCTGATCCAACTAATCTAACCCGCCCGGCCTCCCCTTTTGATCCAGGCTGTTGATCATTTTGATCAACGACCACAATCATTCCTTTCCTTTTTTAATTCACATACACCCAACCCTAAAATCATTTTCCCCTAACCCGCCGCCTCTGAAATCTTCTCCTCTATCAGACTCTCTCGAACATTCCCTAACCCTAGCCCCTCTCACCATCTTCAAACCTTGAAACCACCGGAATCCATGGCCTCTCAAGCCTTGGGAGTCTTAAACTCACCTCCCTTTGTTCTTATACGTGAACATTCGAGGTCTGACCTCGAAGGTTTTCGCTCAAATCTCCACCGATTCAAGGTTCTACAGCCATCTCCGGCCTTGCTCCGGCGTACAATGGTGTTTTGAGCCTGGTTCTGACTTCTCAAACTTAGATCGAACATTTTCCCAAGCCTTTCTCATTTCTAGGGCTCTTCTGTAACCCTAACTCTTCGAGGTTTTCTCCAATATTTTAGATCTATTATGTATCTATGCTCTACTTGAGTTTTCAAACGATTTTCCCAACTTTTCTTTCAAAAATTACTTTCAAAATCACTTTTTTCCGATTTAGGGTTTTCTGGAAATGCTTAAAGTGTTTCTCTAACTTTTCTTTTCCTTTTCCTTTGTGTATGTTTGTCTCTACTGTGTTCTTATATTCTTCTTTTACCACGCATGTTCTTCTACTGTGTTTCTACACTATGCGCCTATATGCTTTTCACTGTGCTCTACTATTTTCTTCCACTACGATCTGATATGCTTCGCCTATTGCTTCCTTCTACCATGTTCTTAAGTGTTCTTACTATTTTACCTTGTTTAAAATTTCTTCTAAAGACCTGCTTAAGCATGTTTTCTTCTACTATTGCTTCTACTATGAATTGTTCTCTCATTATGATTCGAATTAGTTTCTTCACTCTGTTTGCTTTGAATCTTCTACTGTGTTTGCGTGCTTTCTCATGAGTTTCTGAAAGAAATCCCTAAGCCTGTTTCGACTAATTGCCTCCTTATCTCTGTATTTGATTCAAGGTGGAAACCCTAGAATTTGGGAATTCTGCCGATATTTGATTATGTGAGCTAGGGTTCTATCTTTTTAGAATCCTTAACTCTTTCATGACTGATTTTGAGTCTGAACTGAGTTTGGACATCTTTTCTCGTACAATTCTGAACTTTTTCTAAAACTCTCCTACGCTAGGCTTTCTACTGATTTTGCAAGGGAATGACAAAGTTCTTTCATGTTTAAACGTGTCTGTATGCTTTTATATGTGTGATGATTCTTTCTTCAAGAGGTTTTCAAACTTATGATTGATTCAGAATTCCTTTTTAATAGGTCTAATTAATTTTTTACTGATTTTCTTTAAGTTAAAACCTTTTCCACCTTTCTGACTTGGTTCATTCATACCAAATCTGTGATCTCTGATTTCCTGGTTGTTAACTGATTCCTTTGCCTTATTTGCACAAACCGTGTACTGTCAAGACCCTGTCCTTAAATAACCTTTATGTATTTGGCTCTAATTTACTACTTTGCACAAAGTGTTTGACTACTTTCTTTCCTTAATTATTTTTACCCGTTTGAATCTGAATCCCTTAATTAAGGGAAACCTTGTGTAATTGATTGACAATCAGTCTTCAAACTATTTTCTTACCTTATTTCTGCTTGCTTTCTACACTATAAAAGGCACGACCCCTTTTCACCACTACACACTTCAGACTTCACAAGCTCACAACCTCTTCTAAATTCATACTTAAAGTGTTCTTGCTTCTTGTCTGCACTTGGGCTTTTAGAAGACTACTGCTTTATTCTTTACTTGTCCCTGTGAAACTGGTATGTCCTAACTTAATTTTTAGCATCACCCCAATGTGTTTACTTACAGTCTTTGTATCCATGTCTATTTTATTGTTTTCTGTAAAGTTTAGCATCTAACTTAATATGCCTATGTGCTACTGCTTGCCTCTTTCTATGAACACTTGTTCCCTATCACATTACCCCTATGGGTTTGTAAGTCGAGACATAGGGCATGGAAACAAGAATTGTTGTCTATGAACTGAGTTTTGAACCCCCAAGGTCTTAACCTCTAAGTAGGCTGGAGGGTGTGCCAGTATGTCTCATTGCTGGGTATGCCCCTTTGCCTGCTCTTCCTGCAAATTCCCCACTCCCCTATACCCCTATGTGCACTGGTTTTAAGTTACTTCCTTCTCATTTCCCCTTTCAGAATTCCCCTTCTGCACTTGCACTCATGCTTAGCTTCTAAGTTCTACCCCCCTCCTGTGAGCCTTGCCTTGGAACCTTGAGTTCCCTCTGAACTTGGACACTTGAGGGCTGGTCCTTCCACACTGCACTATGATTTAATCCTGCAATGCATTTGGGTGTGAGCACTGCCCAGAGTCCATTTGAGGCTCTTAGGGAACTATGACACATCCAAATGAGAGGAAGTCTTTGGATCTTGATCTTTGGAATTGGTTTACTTCATGCTTCAGATAGGAAGTTTGAATCAGGCTCTCCTTGGTGGTAATTTTTCAATTTCTAATGTATTTTTCTTATTTGATTCTGGTCTATAATAACTTTGTAATAAACTAATAGGGATGGCTAGTGAAAAGAGGGAGGGATAACTGTATGCAAAGGATAGATATCCTGCCTATAGGTTTACATATTTCTGCACTCTCATTTGTAGATATCTTGTTTATAGGTTTACATGATTCTACATTCATATAGACATCATGCCTATAGGAGTTCTGCAATTTCATACGTAGATACCACGCTTATAAGAACCTCCGCACCTTCATGTAGATGTCATATCTATAGAATTCTGCACTTTCATATGTTACCGTGTCTGTAATTACTCGAAACCTGAATCATGCATATACATCTAGAAAACATGTCTATAGGCCATTTTGAATTTTGCATATACATCTGTCACTAGGTAAATGTGTTCATAGGTTTAATGAAGTACAACATTTAGATGCCATGCCTATAGGATTTTCTACACTTTTACTAAGTCTATAAAAAAAATGTTTTAAGTTAACAAACACATAGAAAGCATGCCTATAGGGGTTCTAACCAAACCTGAATCGTTTCACTTGCTTATAAGTCTAAAATCAGTAACAATGATGCCTAACGTCTGTGGAACTAATGCTCTTTTACCAAAACTCGCCTTTCCTGATTTACTGACAATTTCTTTCCCTATAATTAGCATACTTCTTTTTTTTTAAACCAGTAGATATCATGCCTATAGGTTTCCTCTAACACTTAGGCAAGCCATAAGGTAAACTTGTAAACTGAATCAGATTTTTGTAAATTACAACCAGTAGGCAGGCCTGATTCGAATTTCTTATCTGAAATATGTAATAAATTAGTCTGCCTTAACCCTTTAAGTTTTATCCGACCTTAATCAGTACGTGCAAGACATGCTAAACTCTATGCTTTCTTTGATTTAAGGAGGTTTGTTTGAGCCTTATTTGTTTATGGGCCTCCCCATACTTGTTATACATGTTTTTGATTGTCGCCCTAGCATTTTTTACCTTTGAAACCACAAATAAGCCAATTTTTTCTCCCTTTTAGGATTAGTAGTCCCAAGTACCTGCGGGGCTGATAGGATCGGGGCGCGTAATAGCATGCAATAAGTAAACGAGATTATTCCGCGCTTTAATACCTTAACGGGGTGGGAAATGGTAGATATGGATATGATGACCACGCGATAACATCTCGTGTAGCCCCTCATTGAGGAGTGATTACCGGATGTTGTGTGGGGTGGTCCATATTATTTATAAACCTAGGACCCCCTTTTCCTTTACTTGTTTATTTCATTGTTTACTTTCAAACTATTTTCTCAAAATTCAACTTTTCTTTTGTTTTCTTTTAATTTCACCTATTTGTAACCCTTATGTACAAATACCCTCTTATTTGAAGTCTTATTCGCTTTCATGTTATTTGTACTTAAAGTCACAACCGTAGCCTGGCCGGGAACCACATTAGTGGATCCTGAGGGGTGCCTAACACCTTCCCCTCGGGATAATTTCAAGCCCTTACCCAATCTCGGGTTTCCTAAATCAAATTCTTCCTAGTGTCCTAATGCACTCAAACCATTAGGTGGAGACATTTCAATCCAAACCCAATGCCTGAAAGGGAACGAGTTGTCCTCCCAAATGTCATGAACCCACTTACGCGAGAAAAAAGGGGGCGGGACACTTATACCCATCCGCATTCCTCGCCTTCGTCCCTGCCCACCTAGTCTCCTAGACACAAGCTGTATTAACCTTTCTCTTCTGGAGAATCTTTTCCATCTCAATAGACTTACCCGTCAACATGCCTATGTTTCACGACCTGATTCTCAATCTACAAGCTCCCCCTTTCCCCTTACCCTCCTTTCCTCTCGTCCCAACCCCTGACCCCCTCCCCACCCCCTAATCACCCCCGGAACCCCTTGAGGACATGACCTTACTCTACTATCCCACACCACAACCACTATACCTATGGCAAACTCCGGAAACACTAACACGGACCCAAACTAGAAAATAACTGGTTGCAACTACAAGTATTCTAACAAGATGCTTAAAGTGATGCTAATTAAATAGCCACAAATTAACTAACATAGAGAAAGAGGCAAGAAAACAAGAGGTACAAACTCCCGATGGAAAGAACCTGGAGATATGACTTGATGCGCCCGGTGATGCTCCGCTCTACTCGACCGTATGCCTCGCGCTTGCCTGGGCAGCCACAGCTATTCCCACGAATATAACCTGGGTGCTTTGGAACCCGACACCCAGCCCTTTGTGACTGTCAAATGGCCTGCTCTGCTTTGCCCGTGCACCTCCCACTCGTCACCAAACAACCACCGAAAGTGCTACCTGAAACACACTCACACACCACGGGACTAAGAAAAGGAGAGGACTGTCACCGGAACGGTCGCCGAAAAACAGTGCCTGTCTGAGAAACAATGGTACGACGAGGAAAGGTTTGAAGAAAGAGAAACACAGAGGATAGTGGTGTGGTTGGGTCAGAAAAGCAGAAGGAAGATGAGACGGCGCCGGTGGGTCACCGGACGTCGGCCTAGCAGGGTTAAAAGAAAGGAGAAGAAAGAGAGAGACGCGGGGAGAAAGAAAGGAGAGAGAAAGAGAGGGATGAGTACTTACCTGGTTCGCCAGGACAAGTGCCGGCGGTGCTGGGGATTTGCCGGAGGAGATGAAGATGTTACCGTTAGGCTTATAGGATTATCGAGGAGAGAGAAGAACTTTCCTAAAGTTGCAAGAAAATAAAACATTTTTTGTCAATTTTTCATTTTTAAAATTTATATTCTAAACGTGTGAATATTTCTGTAGTTTTTTTTATAAACTCTACGAAAAGTGAGATATTAAGATATCAAGATTAGATATAAAACAAATATTTACACTAAAATAGTATAGAATTTACGGAAAAGGGTCATATTTATCCCTGTACTCTTTAAAAATGGTTATATTTGTCCTTCGTTATACGTTTTTGATATATTTATCCTTACCATTATACTTTAGGATCATATTTGTCCTTGTACTCTTCAAAGAGGGTTACATTTGTCCTTCGTCATACTTTTTGACATATTTATCCTTACACTTATACTTTAGGATCATATTTGCCCTTCATCCATTAAATCCCCATGTCCCACCTTTCTTTTCCTACATGGTGCCTATGTGGATTTCTTTTTCCTCCAATTTAAATATGGTCAACTATTTAAGATAATTTAATCCTCCCACCCAATTTAAATATGGTCACCTATTTAAGATAATGTTCTTTTTCAGCTCCATATTTTTCGGATAGAAGCGACAACATATTGGCAAACAAGAACTTTGAACTAAAAATCACTAATCTGATACAACTTACAATTATTGCAATAACCAAATTAAATTATGAGAAGTTGCATAACAATGGAATTAATGACAAAGGTCCGTGCTTAAAATAGAGCACTGCCAGAAGCCTAATATTGTCTAGGATGGTTTCCTCAAACATATCTTTTCTCGAAAAGAAAATATTGCTCCCTCCTCTCATTTTATATGAAAGAATTCGATTACAAGGGTCAAAACATCTAGTTTTTTTTTTGTGATTTGGGTATATAATTTTCTTGTTTTTCAAAAATAAAATAAAATTACATATTTAAAAAAGTATATCTAAATAATTCAACTTTTTGGATGGCAGAGTCATGATTTAAAGTTTATGAGTTCTGATCTTGCTCATAGCTCATTTTAGTTATTAAGTTCGTAATTAAATATTTATACATATTTAATGTATTTCCTAATAGAACACAAATCTAAACAAAAGTTATAGAGTTCATTCAAACCATACCTAATACTCTAGCTCCACCCCTTATCTTCGACCTGGTTTAACATAAACCTACAATGACGAATAATATTAGAGTAATGTGAATTATCAGAATGAAGACACTATATTTTATATATTGGCTGCCCAAAGACACAAATAAGTGCAGACAACCAAATTATGGTTTATGGTTAAATTAAATTATCTTAAATAGTTGACCATATTTAAATTGGAGGAAAAAGAAATCCACATAGGCACCATGTAGGGAAAGAAAGGTGGGACATGGGGATTTAATGGATGAGGGGCAAATATGATCCTAAAGTATAAGTGTAAGGATAAATATGTCAAAAAGTATGACGAAAGACAAATGTAACCTTCTTTGAAGAGTACAGGGACAAATATGATCTTAAAGTATAATGGTAAGGATAAATATATCAAAAAGGTATAACGAAGGACAAATATAACCATTTTTAAAGAGTACAGGGATAAATATGACCCTTTTCCGTAGAATTTAGGTGTGGTCAAAAATTAGTTGTTCACAGCATGCCCCTTTTTGCATGGAAACATGAAGAGTTTTCAGAAAAAGAAAAAGAACAAGGTAACTGATTTTTTACCTTACTATTATTTAAAAAGGAAAAGAAGAGAAAAGAAGAGGTTGTGACCGAGCCTTGGTTTTTGGCAGCCTACATATCCCAGGTTTTAAGGGAATGAGGTCACGTGTAGTTCAAGTGAAAGAAGAGTGATGGAGTATTCTTGGATGGAGAGTCGAGTGAAGTTCCATCGAGGTTCCGATCCGCGGTTCCTACTATTACATCAAAATGAAAAGGAAATTGCATACTCTTGAAATCTAAGAGTTACAAAATTCCTATCTAAATGCCATCTAGAGTCTTGTCTTGATTCTTGACGTGCTTCTCCCATTGACTTTAGATTGAAACTTGATGCTCTCGATGCAACAGACTATTCTCGCAGGCCTGTTTCTTGATCAGATGATGGAAAGATGGATCTTGACCCTATGTCTCCCCATGCATTACGTCAAAGCTTGTTGCGGCTTGTATTGAGATCAAACCTTCCACTTTCTCTGGAAAGAACTGAAATCTTATTTTTTTACACATCCACTCCGTGCTTTGCAGAAAAACCTACGAGCCATCACAAACAAACAAAACGAACAAAAATTTTATGCCCCAGTTTGCACTAGGAAATTTTTGTGAGTTATTGAAAACACAATAAACTATCTTCGCTATTGCAAAATGAAGAATTTAAAGAGAAAAGGGCTCTTTTTTCTTTTTCTTTTTTGATAATAGGGGATGTCGTACCATATGTTTGCAATAAGAAATGCAACTAGGGGATGTAGTACCCTATATTAGTAACGAGATGAGGCTCTTGGCTCTCTAAGATTCTACTAGGGAATGTTGTACCCTATGTAGGCAAAAAATAATGCGACCATGGGATGTTGTACCCTGTATTGGAAATAAGATGAGGATTGTGGCACTCTAGGAGGCTACTAGGGAAAGTCGTACCCTATGTTGCATAAAATGAGGCTTATGGCGCTTTAGATGCTACTAGGGAATGATGTACCCTATGCTGGCAATAAAATGAAATTAGGGAATGTAGTACCCTGTGTTGGCAATAAGGCGAGGCTCTTGGCTCTCTAAGATTCTACTAGGGAATGTCGTACCCTATGTAGGCAGAACATAATGTGACTAGATGTAGTACCCTGTATTGGCAATAAGATGAGGCTCGTGGCACTCTGTGATGCTACTAGGGAATGTTGTACCCTATGTTTGCAACAAGAAATGCAACATGGAATGTAGAACCCTGTGTTGGCAATGAGATGAGGCTCGTGGCACTCTGAGATGCTACTAGGGAATGTCGTACCCTATATTCGCAAAAAGTAATGCAGCTAGGGGATGCAGTACCCTGTGTTGGCAATAAGATGAGGCTCATGGAACTCTAAGATGCTACTACGGAATGTCGTACCCTATGTTGGCAAAATAAAATGCAACCAAGAGATGTAGTACCCTATGTTGGCAATAAAAATGAGGCTCGTGGCTCTCTGGGATGCTACTAGGGAATGTCGTACCCTATGTTGGCAAAAAGTAATGCAACCAGGGGATGTAGTACCCTGAGGTGAAGATAGGGTGTTGATTCCCTATAATGAAGCTAAAAATAATATGATTACCCTATGTTGGCAATAAAATGAGGCTCGTGGTGCTCTGAGATGCTACTAGGGAATGTCGTACCCTATGTTGGCAATAAGAAATGCAACCAGGGGATGTAGTACCCTGCGTTGGCAATAAAATGAGGCTCGTGGCGCTCTGAGACGGCTACTAGGGAATGTCATACCGTATGTTTGCAATAAAATGAGGTCTGTGGCGCTCTAAAATACTACTAGGAAATGTCGTACCCTATGTCAGCAATAAGGTGTGGCTCGTGGTACTCGGGATGCAACTAGGGAATGTCGTACCCTATGTTTGCGATAAAATGAGGCTCGTGGCACTCTGAAATGCTACTAGTGAATGTCGTACCCTATGTCAACAATAAGGTGAGGCTCGTGGCACTCGGTATGCTACTAAGGAATGTCGTACCCTATGTTTGCAAAACAATAAGGCTTATGGGGCTCTGAGATGCTACTAGAGAATATCGTACCCTATGTTGGCATAAAGTAATGCAGCTAGGGGATGTAGTACCCTGTGTTGGCGATAATATGAGGCTCGTGGCACTCTGGGATGCTACCAGGGAATATCGTACCATATGTTGGAAATAAAATGAGATTCATGGCGCTCTGAAATGCTATTAGGGAATGTCGTACCCTTTGTTGGCAATAAAATACAATCAGGGGATGTAGTACCCTGTATTGAAGATAGGGTATTGGTTCCTACAATGAAACTAAAAATAAAATAATTATATGTATATTGGAATATAATCAAGGATTTAAGAACTTCACTTGGCGGTGTTCACCTTTTCACGAACTGTTTCCAAAAATTATTTTGTTCCTGTTCTAAACAAAGAAAGATTCGTTAGTTTTAAAATTGTAGTTGGTTTGTGGCCTTGATTTCACTTTCTTGATCTCGGCTCATCTTCTTTAATGATTTCAAGTGCAACTGGTAATTTTCTGAATAGCAACCGCATTTCTAACCCTGAAAAACCTTCGGCTTTTCCAAACTTTGCCATGACGGTACTTAACCTTTTTCAACTTTATGTTGCCTTTGCAGGCATTTCACTTTTGGCTTTTTTCAAACTTTTCCATTTCAAAGAATCGGCCAATCATGGACAGTCAGGGTCGACATGATGCCCTTGTCGAGGCTGGGCGCCTTCTGAAACATTGGCTCGTGTCAAACAAAAACTCAATAAATCAATCTTGCGATCATTTCTTTTTCTTAGTTTCAGAATAGAATTAGACCAAAAGGGCTTCAAATAAAAACAAACAATGAAATGGATAAATGAACTTAGACGAGAGGTATCCCTTTCGGGGAAAGGAAAGAAGGACTTATCTAGAGTACATGCAGACTTCAATAAACATGACATGCCTCTTGGACTGGATGCCTGATCTGTGTAAACCGTCCAACTCTCAAAAATTCATCACAACTCATGTTCAAATCAAGAAACCTTGCCAGGGTTTTGTTAATGCTGAACGGTCGTGAGGATCCTTTTTTCAATCAGTGGCCCCCTTTACGGGTTTTCACCAGCTAACCTCTCTCGTTTCTCTTCTCGCTGTCGCCTTGTAGTGCTCTTTACGAGTTTTCACTAACAAGACTCTCTCATTTCAATTTCTCTTCTTTCCATCGCCTTACGGTGCCTGGGAGGGTTTTCACCAATAAGACTCTCTCATTTCATTTCTATCTTTTTGATTGTATCAGATCCAAACGATTGTATCCTCTAATTCTTTAAACATTCTCGATAATTGATCAGAAGGACTTGAAAAGGTTTTGGGTAAAAAGAATTTGGACTGAATTACAACTTTGGAACCTTTCAGGCAAAACCATTACCCAAACATTATAACATCTTCCCCAGTTTCACTTTTTGGGGAATTTGAATTTTTATTTTGGTGTGACTGAACCTCTGAGAGAGGCTGCTTACGTATCCTTTAAGAATCAAGTCGAACGTAGTTCAGAAAACTTTGTTTTTGAGTTTTCTTTTGTTTTTCTATTTTATTTTTGTTTTCTTTTGCTTTTTTTGTTTTCTCTTTTCTTTCTTTTTTCTTTTTTGGTTTTTTTTATTTCTTTTCTTTGTCATTTTTTAATAATAACTTCCAGGTTCCAAAGAGGGTAATTAAAGATAAGGAACCGGCTCAAGGGTTTGCAAAAAGGTTAATGGTGTTTGGGTAGTGAGGAAGAAAATCTTCGTCATCCTAATCAAAGAATGTTAACACCGAGTAGTGAGTCAAACATAGTACCTTCTAACTGCATCTGATTTGATTGTTGTCTCGGGGACATTTCCTTCGATGTCTCCCAAATACAACGCTCCATTTGGCAATACTCCCTTAGCCTCTTAATGGTGCGGGAGAATATGTCTCAGGATGAGTTGCCCGACTTCAAATATTTTGGGACGTACTTTTTATTGTAAGCATGGACCATCCTTTGTTGTACAACTGCCCATAGTAGTCTCCGGCCAATCACTTTCCATCAATCGTAGATAATGTTTTAATCAAGTCTTGACTCAATCTTCATCAGCGATCTCAGCTTCAACAATGATCCGAAGAGAGGGAATCTCATTTTCGTTTCAATTCTTTGTTTATTTTCTTACAAGCCTTATCTTCAACACATTATGCTTCTTGGTTCATTATTTCGAAATCTAACAGCATTTTAGGATTTGGTCATGAAGTCCACAAGCATGTCATATTATTAAAATCAAAATTTACAGAACTGAAAAGAGAATAAGAAAGATGACAAGATTAAGAAAAGAGTCATTCATGGATGATGAAATATTGATTTCATTTATTTGAATATTTTAAAAAAAAAAAGATAGAAAGGTTTACATTAGAATGTAAGACAGTAAAGTAAAAACATTCGGATGACATACTAAAATAACTCGAAAGGTAGAAAAGATAGCAAGACCAGCTACCGAGACTCCGGTCTGATAGGGAAAGTTTCTGGGTTGGCGCCCGTTTTTTTGTTTCGCTTCTGCCGCGTCAATGGCTACTACGACTTTCAATGCTGGATCAAATTCCCCATCATCAAATCATCCCGAGCAGGCCATGTCCTATTGCTCAAATTTGGTAAAGTTAACCTCACATTTGCCTTCATTTTTTTTATTTTTCACCGTCAACTTGCCTACTCGCCTTTTCGTGACCTTAGATCAACATCAGTGGTGCTTGTTTCATTTGTTGAGAAGATGCTTTTACTTCCGAGGGATCTTGGATTGTTTGCGTGACTCGCCATTGCAAACCAATAAACCGACCACCTTTAACTAGCTTTTATTTCAAAACAACAAGCATGTTAGAATAAACACTCTCTCTTTTTTTTTTCTTTTTTTTACCACTTTATTCTATCTTTTTTTATACTTCTTTTTTCTTTTCTTTTTTCAAAATGATTTGATCGAACCTGATGCAAGTTGCCTACGTATCATGTGGAGACGTGAATCAGATCTTGCGTAGTACGAGAAGATCAAGAATAAAATAAATAAACTAACTCTTTTTTTAACTTTTTTAAAAAAAAAAACTAATCGTAAAAGCTCCTAACAAGGAAAATATTTTGAACTTTGAATTCTCTCTCTCTTTTTTTGTTTAAAATTTTCAAAAGAAAGACTTCTAAACAAGAAAGAAAATATTTTTGGATTTCCATTTTTGGTAATTTTAGGAAGAAAG
This sequence comes from Nicotiana tabacum, assembly GCF_000715075.1. NCBI lineage: Eukaryota > Viridiplantae > Streptophyta > Magnoliopsida > Solanales > Solanaceae > Nicotiana > Nicotiana tabacum. The sequence continues at coordinate 54,572,105 of NC_134086.1, forward strand.
AAATATTTTTTGGATTCAATTTTTTTTAAATTTTTGGGGATAAAGACTTCTAAAAATGGTGGAAAGTTTTTTTGGATTTTTGAATTTGATGTCTTAAAGAAAGACTTCTAAAGAAGGAATTAAAGGAGAATATTTTTTTGAATTTTTTGAAATTTGGGGCCGAACCCGATGAAGGTTGCCTACGTATCTCACATCCGGTGAGAATCAGACCTGCGTAATTCAGTTAAAATAAATATATAAAAAATTTAAAAATTGTGATTTTACACCAAAACCCTTCAAAATTTTATTTATTAAAAAAAATGGGTACTTTATGAACTCTTTCTCTCTCCTTTGTTCAATCAATCTATCCTAAAGCCGGTCAATATTTGAGTGAAGCCTACCAAATAATGTTACATATATCATATAAAGATGAACATGTTGTTCCAAAAAATTTGTACATGTCCTAGACGGGCCCGGCCCCTGTGCCGAATCCCGCTAAGTCTAATGCACATGATGCAAATAAAGCGTAGCCTACTAGGGATATTCATTGTTGGTGGCTTGTTCTTCTAAGTTTTTCAAATTCTAAATGAGATGGTATCTAGACCTAGTTCATCCGGACGGACAACCCGAGCCGAGAAGCATCAAGCGTCACCAGTAGTAGAACATCACTAGCTAGCTAACGACTCTCCCGCCTGATCATGCGTGACTAAATCTTTCACCGGAAGCTGGTAGGTTAACTGGCTTTATCTCAAGATAGAAATTTTGTGATACTGGTAGGCAAACATAACATAACTACTTATCATAAGACACAAAGGGGCCCAAGGGGCATTTTGGTTATTTGACCTAATTTCGTGTATTAGCTTAAAATTTCTTTGTAGAATAAGTTACTTGAAGTGTTATTTACATTGTGAAATTTAATTGAATAGATTTGGGTCATTTGGAGTCGAGTACTCGAGGCAAGAGCGTGGTTTCAGATTGATTTGAGCTGGTTCGAGGTAAGTGGCTTGCCTAACCTTGTGTGGGGGACCTTCCCCTTAGGATTTGGTATATTTGATAATTGAAATGTCTTGTACATGAGGTGACGAGTGCGTACTTGAGCTAATTGTTGAAAATCCGGTTTTCTTTAAGTGATTTAAATTGTCTTCCTTTTTCCTATTTTATACTACTTGCAATTTTAGCATGCTGTTAGCTTAGAAGAAGCATGTTTAATTGACTGAATTACTTATTTGATTAAAATGCCTTAATTGCATTATGTGAAGCATGTTAGGTTAGAATTACCCGTTTTACTTGGTACGAAATTGAGTTTAATTGAGTATTCCTTGTGTTGTTGCTGCATGTTTTACTTTGGGACTACGGGGCGGCATCCCGGGAGATCCCCTACACGTATTTAGTGTCACACCTATTTTTCCCCGCAACCTTATTACGTGGTTGAGTTAAGAAGGATTTTTCCAATTGAAGTGACGTTTTGAAAAGGGAATGTTTATTATTTAGAGTCGCCACTTAGAATTGAGTTTTGGTGTTCCAAGTCACCTTTTATTTGAATCCCTTATAAAAAGGAAGGTTTGACTCCTAATTTATGGTCTACGAATACAGAAGACTGAGTAAGGAATTCTGTTGACCGAGGGAAAGGTGTAAAGCACCCCTCGAGTCCCTTAGTTCTAGCACAGTCGCTTTATTGACTCATGTAAGGCTTAAATCAATTTTTAGCTATTCTTGTATTTTATTGATTATGGTTTATTTATTACCGCATAATTACTTTTTTTTTAATATTTTTTATTAATTGTAGTCATCAAGGGTGCGCACACAAGGTACTTCTTTGAAATTAAATGTTAAACCAAGGTATGGAATGTACACATGGTTATAACGTAATTATTTTTAATTTAAAGGCATCGAGACGCGAGAATGCGCACATCACCCTTTTATTACTTAATCGTATCAATCCAAAGTTCGGTTATGAACACATGGGCTAATATTTAAAGTACATCTAAAGTTTTTCTAGTGTTTTAGAGTATTCCAATTCTATTATCTCTTTCATATTCGATACATTTATTTATTTATTTTCATATTGCGACGAGTCATAAATTAGTTCGTGACTCATCTCACACCCTCACAATTATTTGTTATCTCTCTAATTATTTATTTCTCACAAAGGTTTTGGAATCAATACGCAGCATGCATCGCTCCCTCGTTTAAAGTTTATTATACGTAAAAGATATACTAGACTTACAAATATTTAAACATGGCATTGATTTGATAAATAATAAAATAAGCCAACCTATTAGCATTAGATGCAATTTATATAACTAATGAATATTTTGTGGAATTAAACAACTCTAAGTTTTTTTAACCTTTAATTTAAATAATTTATCAATTGTAAATTAAAAAAAAATAAAAACAGTTAATGATAAAAATTATTCTCCAGCTTGTTTTGAAATGCACATTTAGAAGTCAAAATGAAAAATAAAAAATCAACGGAAGGTCTATCACAAAAACTAAAGATAATTCCTTAAGATAGGTCAATGAAGTTATTTAAAATTTTAACACCAAATCTATCCTAACAGCTAATTCAAATATCATTTTAACACTAATACATGAACTTACAAACAAATACAAGAGTTAATTACCTAAGAATCTGTAACGAGACTAATGAAAATTTCTGACATGCATCTTTACTTAAAAATAAAAGAAGAAGAAGAAGAAGAAGAAGAATAAAAATGGGCAATCTGCTAGCTGGTGTAGCTAATTCATTGTAAAATTTAAAGCTACAACAATTTAATATATATGAGTATATGTACTAATTCTAACTATTTAGAAAGAAATATGATTCGGCAACCTAAATAATGGAATGAACCATGGAAAACTTTTAACAACCATATTTCAATATCCAAAATGGACCAAATTCTAATGTGTCAAACAGATCAAAAACAACGTTAATGTGAAAGTCATAAACACACTTCATACATAATAGTAAAAAGGGGAAAAAAAACCTTATAAGAGTTCCTTCTCTTAAAATGTTTCAAACAGTGCAGAATTCATTCATTTCAAGATAACTTTTCAAATGCAAAACTAGAACCTTAAAATAAGTAAAAGATGAATAGATAATATAGAAGAGAACCTGTAGAGCAAAGCTTCTTCAATATATAAAAGAGGAGCCTCAGAATAATTTTACAACGACGAAAATCCAAGCTACAAACAGTAGCGAGAGGAGATAGTAACCCCAATCAAGACTAAAACCTTAGAGCGAAACCGGAACCCGAACGAAAATCTGAACGTCGACTAAAATTTAAAACATTATTTAAAAACTAGTACAATTCTTTCTTTATATAAAGAAAAACCTGATGCTATCTCTTAAGCTTTTCTCTTAAAATTCTTAAGTTCCTTCCCTTTCGTTTGTAAAGTCCTCAATTATATAGTGCTAAAAAACTAGTCCTTTGTTAAGTGATGGGAGATCGTGTAATGATGAGAGATTAGAGACAGGGGATCGTGCCTGTGTGTGAGTGAGGGAATTGGGGACATGGGGCTTGGGACGTGAGGAGTTTAAGAAAATGTGGGGATTGTGGGTGTTTTTCTTTTTTAGGTAAGGATCAGACATTTTGATAAAAGTTTGATAGCAAACTTTTCAATTTTGACGCAAGTTTACTTCATTTTGGTCCTCTTTTTTTTTTAAAGATAAATTAAATTATGAAATAAGATTACTGATCAACTACTTTTACACATGCCATAACTTACTTATTAAAATTTTATTAAAAATAATCATATATATATTTTTGTCAGTTTTTCATTTTTAAAATTTATATTCTAAAAGTGTGAATATTTTTGTAGTTTTTTTTATAAACTCTACTAAAAGTGAGATATTAAAATATCAAGATTAGACATAAAACAAATATTTACACTAAAATAGTATAGAATTTAGGTGTGGTCAAAAATTAGTTGTTCACATTTAGGATTTGAGCTGAGGTGCGGGGTACCGAGAGATCCCTAGCACGTATATTGGGGATACCAAGAGATCCTCGAGATACCAAGAGATCCCTAACATAGATTAAGGATACCAAGAGATCCCTAGCATATATTGAGGATACCGAGAGATCCTCGGGATACCAAGAGATCCCTGGCATATAGTGAGGGTACTAAGAGATCCTCGCGATAGTGAGAGATCCCCGGTTGTTATCCTTGTGATTGTTTTTGCCTCTATTTCAGTTATTGAGTTCCTTATATTCCTGTATTTAATTCTTATCGTTAGCTTTCAACTGTACTGCTTACCTTACTCTGTCATACCTTATATTTTTATCTATCTTAGTAGGGTCGTGACCTTCCTCGTCACTTTCCGATTGAGGTTAGGCTTGGCACTTGCTGAGTACCGTTGTGGTGTACTCATGCCCTTTCTGCGCATGTTTTTCATGTGCAGATCTAGGTACTTTGACTCAGTCCTATCACCCTTGAGGCGAGGCGACTGCTCCAGAGACTTCGAGGTATATCTGCCGCATCCGCAGACCGAGGAGTCCCTTTTCATTCTATCTTATAGTGATAGCCCTTCTATTTCTTTCTGTTGATGTAGACATTCCGGAGTTGGAGCATTTTTATTATATTCGTAGCTTGTGATTCATGGGTTTCAAGATTTTGGGAAAATGTATTGGTTTTAAGAGTTAATATTGTGTATGTCGAGCGGCACTTTTAAACTATGTTTTATTACTCTATTTCTGTTTTAAATTATTTTTTTTCGCAAATTTGGTTTATCTTCCACATTTTAGGCTTACCTAGTTGTAGAGACTAGGTTCCGTCACGATGGTTTACGAAGGGAAAACCGGGGTTGTGATATTCTGCCCCAGCAAAACTGCACTTGCGGTTAAATAGTCGCACATGCGGACCCGCACCTGCGGTCCGAGGTGTGCACCTGCGAACTTCATTTAAAATACCAGGGTCGCACCTGCGCAAGAAATCCCGCATCTGCGCAATCGCAGGTGCGACCAGGACCTCGCTTCTGCGATCCCAGCCTGCCCTTCTCTTGGCCGAATCTTTGGCTTCCTATCCACTTCTGCGTGCCCGCACTTGCGGTCCCCTAGCCGTAGATGCAGTTAAGACAGCAATAGAACTCCTTCAGCTGCCAAACTCAACTAAAAATCACCCGTTAACCACCCGAAATCACCCCGAGGCCCCCGGAGCCTCAACCAAAGGCACGAGCAAGTCATATACCACCTTTCAAACTTGAACCAATCCTTAAAACACCTAAAACAACATTGAAACATCGAATGAAACATGGATTCAAGCCTAAAAACTCTAAAGACTTCCGAATTCCGCTTTTGATCAAAATGTCTATCAAACCTCGTCCGAATGACCTGAAACTTTGCACACACATCCCAAATGACACAACGGACCTACTGCGACTTCCGAAGCTCCATTTCGACCCCGATATCAAATTCTCACTACCAAACCGGAAACTTCAAAAATTCAACTTTCGGCATTTCAAGCTTATTTAAGCTACGGACCTCCAAAATACAATCCAAACAAGCCCCTAAGCCCTAAATCACCCAACCGAGCTATAAGAACCAATAGAATTCTATTCCGAGGCCGTCTTCACCCTATTTTGACTACGGTTCAAATTCTAAAGCTTAAACTCTTATTTAGGAACTAAGTGTCCCAAAACACTCCGAAATTCAAAACGAACCTTCCCGACAAATTACAATAGTAGAAACAAACACGGGGAATGCAATTTATAAGGGATCAGGGCGTTAATTCTTTAAACGACCGGCCGGGTAGTTACACTTAACTTGTAAAATGTTCGAAAGCATGTCCCTAGGAACTAAAATTAGACTTGTTGGCTGCTCATTACCACGCCGAGATACTATGTTTATTAGGATATCAATGCAATAACTGGAAATGCCTGCTTGGGTGTATTTCTTTCAATCGCATGACTCAGCTAGATACCATGTCTATAAGATCTCAATTTGATTAATCAAAACTGCTATTATTGTAGAGATTATTCCTATAAGATGTTGTCACTCACCTAGAAATCATGCCTATAGGACTTTAAGTTAACTGTTGAATTGTTCAATCACATAAAACCACGTTTAACGATTCGGTCAGTCGTTTTGAGTATTTTAGCTCTAATACCCTATTTATTGCCTCTTCTATGTTTTATTATGGTTATCATTTTTGCCTTGGGTGGTTAATTTTGGTTTCGGGTGAGTTTCGGAGTGAAATGCGACACTAAGTACCTAAGTTGGAGGCATAAGTTGAAAGAGTTGACCATAGTTATACTTTGGTGTAGACAACTCCGGAATAGAGGTATGATGGTTCCAACAACTCCGTATGATGATTTTAAACTTAGGAGCATGGCTGGTTGTTGATTTGGAGGTCCGTAGGTTGTTTCAGCTTGAATTGGCGGAAGTTAGAAAGTTGAAGGTTTGGAAGATAGAAAAGTTTGACCAGGAATTGACTTTAATGATATCTGGGTTGGATTCCGATTTCAGATATTGTAAAAGGTTCGTCATGTCATTTATAACTTGTGTGAAAAATTTAAAGTCAATCGGAATTGTTTTGGTATAAATCGTTATTACTTTTAGAATTCAGAAGTTTCATAGTTTCAATATGCTTGAATTGGGTTGCGATTCGTGGAATCGATATTGTTTGATGTGATTTTTTGACACGAGTAGGTCTGCTATGTGTTTTGGAACTTGTTGGTATATTCAGACGGGGTCCTGGGAGCCCTGGGTGTGATTCGGATTGAATCCAGAATAAGTTTAGACTCGGTGCAATGCTGAAGCACTGTTGCTTCTAGTGCAATCGCACATGCACATTTTGGGCCGTAGGTGCGGTACCACAGAAGAAGCCAATGTGCTACAGAAGCAAGAGTTGGTTAGGCCAGTTGGGTCCGCAGGTGCAGACAACTATGTACAGGTGCGAGAGAAGCACCGCAGAATTGAAAGGGGATAGCCAGCCCTAGCATCACAAAAGTGAAAATCTTCCGCAGGTGCGCATTCACAGATGCGTGATTCTTGTCTGCATAAGTGAAATCCCCTTACCTTAGTGGGAACCGCACTTGCAATGATTTTTCTGCAGGTGCGGCATCGCAGATGTGACCCCTTCCCCGCAAAAGCGAAATCGCTGGGAAGAAAAGGGCTAAGTTCGAGGGTTTGATCTCATTATCAATTTGGACCTAGATAGCTCGGTCTATGGCAATATTTCGAGATTTTTTCAAGGAAATAGTTGGGTTAAGAAATTCTAACTCAGGTTTGGCCATATTACACGAATCTATTGTTGTTTTCATCATTTAATTAGTGTTTTGAGTTGGAAATTTGGGAAAAAATTGTGAAACTTCTTAGGCTAAACTATGGATATTTGAAAGACGATTTGAGGTCGAATTTGAGTAATTGTTGTATGGTTGGACTCGTTATCAAATGGGTGTCCGAATTTTGTTAATGTGGTTGGGTTCCGAGATGCGAGCTGGGTTGACTTTTGGAGTTGACTTTTTGTTTCATTGTAAATATCATAACTTTATTGTTCGAAATAATTTCTTATATTTTATATTTATGGTATGAAGGTATTTTGGCTAGATTCGAGCCAGTTGGAGTTGGATAATTGAGAGAAAGGCCTACTAGAGGATTGAGTTAGTGTGTTTGGAGGCAAATGTCTTGCCTAACCTTGTGTAGGGGATTTTTTCCTTAGGATTGGTATTGTTTGGTGATAATTGTGATGTGTGGATTCCGTGTACTCAAGGTGACGAGTGCGTACATAGGCCAAATGTGGAAATTACTGGTATTAGTTATGTAGATTCCTTTCTTGCCTTAATTGAGTTACCTTACATGTTAAATTCATCATCATTAGTCTATCTTTACATGCTCTACTTGTCTTATCTCTTATTTGTTAATTGACTTTACATGTTTAGTTGAAGTATTTTTTCCTCTATTCTTTATTTATTATTTAGTTGTTGAGTTCTTTACTTGAAGTTGTTAATTTTGGAATATATTGTCATTGAAATTGGTTTCGAGTTATGAAGGTCGTGACTTAAATTGACGTAAAGTTGTAAAGTTTTGAAATACTATTCTTGTTGAGTTACTCACTGCCGGTTGTTATTATTTATACTCTTGTCCATATTGTGGTTTAGCCATGGGCTACTTGTTGTGAAAATGCTATTGTTGTTGGTTTCTTGGCAAATTGCGATATTGGGCACTTGAGGTGCGATTTGTGATACATTGTGATATTGATACGCATGCGATGGTGTATGGTTTTGGTGTTGAAATGCATGTAGTGTGATAAGGTGGGCTTGATACGCGTGTTGCTAGTATGGGAACTACTTGATGCCATGCGGTGTGATAAGGTTGGCTGAAACGCGAGAAGCTATTTCAGGAATAATTTTCAAAACTAAAATGCAAGGCTCCCATGGTGATATAAAGAAAGATTGTGAACTAATTTATGATCTAAGACTACAAGGAGGTACCTCGGTAGTGACTCTTGTTGATACTTTCGATTTCTTCACTTGTATTTTGTTGTTTTGTTCTGTGTCATAGCATTCCTTGTTTTCTTCCGTGATGCATTATTTGCCTTAGTTCAATGTAGATATTCTCGGCGTATTTCTTTATTGTCTCATTTCTATTGTTATCATTACTTCACTGTTATAAACTTTTTCAATTTCTTATTTATTCCAGTAGGGCTTTGACCTGACCTCGTCATTATTCTACCGAGGTTAGGCTTGGAACTTACTGGTTACCCTTGTGGTGTACTCATGCTATGCTTTTGCACATCATTTTGTGTAGATCTAGGAACCTCCTACCAGTCCAGGCACTAGTGAGGCGAGCTCAGTTTGGAGACTTCAAGGTATACCTGCAGGCGTTCGAATGCCTCGGAGTCCTCCTCAATCTAGTCTATTTTATTTCCTTATCCTTTTATAGACACCGATGTATGAGGATGTTCAGTACCATCTTATAGAGCTCGTGACTTGTATTCGCCGGGTTTTGGGAAATTATATATGCTGAGTTGCAGAGCTTTTTTTATATTAGTTGTTAAGTTTTGAGACTTTATTTATCATTTTTGTTAATATTGTATGTATGTTAGGCTTACCTAGTCTTAGAGACTAGGTGCCATCGCGACATCCTACGGAGGGAATTGGGGTCGTTACACCACGCCTATAGGTCTTGAATAATTTAATATACCTTGGCTTCAAACTTGCCTATCTACTGCTGCCCACCTAAATGATCTGAATGTCGCTAGTGTAAATTCATAATTGTCCGCCTACTTGACATTGTGCATTTGTGTCTATATGAGGAGGTGAACTTGAGCCTTTAGGGTTGATTATGAGTAGTCCTATTTGTTTTAACTGCGCGCATAGTTTTGTGATTTTGAAGAGGAAAAGGAAAGTATATAACTACCAAAGTAGTAGGTCAAAGCCTCCTAGACCATAGGCATGCAACGGGTAACGCACCCATAAGGCACGGCTGAGAATTGAAGCAGAACGTTTTAGGTAAACAACTTCAAGATAGTAATTGGATAGTAGGAGATGATAGTTTGTGCCTAATGATTAATATGCGTGACCCTTACACTTAAGGGAGTTGCGAAATATTATTTATGTTGCATAGGGTGATCCTTTAGGCTAAAATAATTAGAACCCTCCCTCTCCCACAGTTACTATTTGTACACCTATTCGTGCGAACTTAGATCAAACTAGGTTATATCTTATACTCTTTAAAAGTTATATCAATTACTTATGTATAACCCATTTCTTTCACATATGTAGTCTCTTCAATACTTGTTTCTTGTAATTGGATGTTTTGGACTCCTTGTTACAATTTACATGATTGCATAAGATAACTATAATTCAATAATCTTGTCATAGTGTATAATTCGGCCGGGAACCACAGTTGTGGACCTCGAAGAGTACCTAACACCTATTCTTTAATGTAATTTTAGCCCTTACCCGATCTTTGGTGAAACAGACTAGTTAAAACAGAGTTATTTGCAAATAGGGGCCCTAACGCACCTTAAAATCGTTAGGTGGAGACTCTTCTCTTTTAACACCCATTTAAAAGAGTTGTCACATGTCGAAATCTATTTTCGCAAGAAAATTGGGCACAACAAGTGGTCGCATTTGTGAAACCCAGGTTGCATTTGCAACATCCGCAGCTGAACAAAAGGATGAGATTTCAGGACTTAGTGTTGTTTTATCATATTTTGAAACCTAGACTTGGTGGGAGGTGGTTTTTGGAGGGGATTTTTGAAATCTAGCTATTGGGTAAGTTGTTTTGACTCAATTTCAATTTTTTAACATGATTGTTTTTTATGTGTTTTAAAATCAAAATAATGGAATTTGAATAAGACTTCTGGGGATTTTTGACTATGTATTAAAAATAAAAAATTTGAGATTTGAGATTCTATTTGCACTGGATTTTAAAATCAAACACAAATTTGGACTCATGGGGTTATGGGCAGTGGAGATATACTCTTTGAATCGGGGTTTTGCCAGGCGGACGCCAGGTTGTCATTTATTGGCCTTTTGGGAAATGTATTAACTTTATTAATTAAAATTGAATTCTTTTGCATTGTTTGATGATATTAAGTTATTTTTGGTCAGATTTGGGCCGAACAGAGGTAAATTTTAAAGAAAAAGCATTTTAATATATTGATTGTTGTTAATTGTGGTAGTATCTTGGCTAATTCAATGTGGAAGAATTACCCATTGGGATTTGTTTTAATTTCTTATGCGTAAGATGTGTGAATGACGTGTACACGAGGTGACGAGTGTGTACCTAATCGTATGTGTGATTTATGACCGGATTTGACCCGAGGTTGCTCTTATTGCCTTGTTTTAATTGAGAGATCCTTGCACTACATTTTTTATCTTGGGTTGTTTACTTCAGTTTATGTTCCATGCTACAATCATGTATTAGGATTGTAATTCCTTAATTTGCTAAGTCGGGCATTTGTGAGATTATTGCTAATTTGAGTTAGTTTTTATTCTTATATGTTGAACACGCATTCCACATTTCCTTATTGAATTATCCTTTTGCACTGTATTGTCTGATTGTGGATTTATATCTTGGTGACAATTGTTGGCATATATTGATTTTATAATTATGGCATATGTGAGCAAATTGTTCGGGTGTTGGCATGAGGTTTCTATCATGCTATTGTTATTATTGATATTGCATATATGGCGAGACAAGGCAAGCTATATATCGGGTAGGCACATGTGGCGAGACAAGGTGGGATAATTTTTAATGCGCATGTGGCGAGACAAAGCGGGCATTTACTTTATTGTTTCATATGCAGTTAGATATGGGTGACTATGTGGGGATGATATGTGATAGCCTGGGGCGTTTATTGATGATGTTTGTGTGGTGGTGAAACTGGGGTATTCTTGTTTGTGCTTATGACTTCTTTGTGTGTGTCGTGCAATTATACATAATTTATTGTGTAATTTCTAACATGTCAATCTATACCTTTATTAGTACATGATATTTTGATTGTCAGGATTGATTCACCTATGTGGAGTTTCTTCATATTCTGTGGAGTTGTTGGTAGCATAAGGGATTAAAATAAAAAGAAAGTTGTTATTATGCATTAATTTATTTGACTCTGATAGTTCGTTAGAATGTGTTATGGGTAATTGATATGGAATCAGATTTATATTATGGCACGAGTTCTTTGTTATGTAGTATGAATTAAGATGTGGCATGAGGTCTTTGTCGTGTGGTGTGACATATGCTACGGCACGAAGTCATTGCGGTGTGAGGGTGATTGAGAATGTGTGCACGAAGTGCCATATGTGTACGTTTCTATTGGATGATTTGTTGTTGAAATTGAGCCTTATCTGTTTTAAATTGCTATCACTTATTCTGATAAGATTACCTCTATGGCTTCCTATTGTTCTCCATGTTGCTAGTCTTTGATATTTTTGCACAAGTTATTTGACTAGCGGGGGTCTTGACTTGAACGTCGTCACTACTAGCGAGGTTAGTCTTAATACTTATGGGGTACCGACTGTGGTATACTTATATTATGCTTCTGCACATCTTTTGCATAGATCCAGGTACTTCAAATCGCGAAGGGTCATTAAAAAGTGATGCCGAGTTGTTTGAGACATCAAGGTATACCTGTTGTTGTTCGCAGGCCTCGAAGTCCCAATTTTATTTTCTTTTCCATTGTTTATGTCTTCCAAACAGAGTTGTATTTTTGAGACATCATGTACACTCTACGTAGAGCTTATGACTCCTTATTACTGAGTATTGGGAAGTTGCTTATTGTATTTATGTTTGGTCATGTATTTATATTTCGCAACTTTTTGTTAAATTCTAAAGTTGCTATATTCTGATTGGTATCATGATGTGGTATTCTTACCTAGTCCTAGATATTAGGTTTCATCACGACCCTCACATTGGGATTTTTGGTCTTGACAATACTTGACTAGTTATGTTGTTGAAGTAAGTAATACTTTGATGATGTTTTAGTGTAGCTTTTGATTATTGTGATAACCCGATAGGTCATTTTGAGTATGAGCCCTTATTTCCGTATTTCGAGAGCTCTATTAGCACCATTTGATGTTTCTTGATTTGCGTACGCACTACTTGTCTTTTCCAAAAAGTTTTTACGTAATTTTTTTTAAAAAATATGATTTTTTATTAAAAATAACTTGAGTTGATAACTGTCAATATTTAGTGTAAGCGACCCTTGATTGGTGCTTTGACAATTACAATAGGTCCATATTGTGATTTTGGACTTAGGAGTATGTCCGAAATTGAATTTGAGGGTCCATAGGTTGATTTGGTTTATCTGCCAAAAGTTAGCAATTTCAAAGTTTGAAAACTTTAGGTTTGACCGTAAGTTGACTTTATGACTATCAGATTCGGATTCTTGTTTCAGGACTTGAAATAGGCCTGTTTTGCTATTTGAAACTTGTTTACACAATATGGTGCAAATCAGGTCCTGATAGAAAGGTAGGCAAAGCTCCCCCACCAAAGTAGGCTTCCCGGTTCAGCGGTTATTGGCGAGATCCCTTCTCCGGACTTGCCGGGGTTTTGGTATGTACTTTTGTTGTTGACATTATAGGTATGTCGGGGCCCTATTCCAGCAATATTGCAGCACTTATGTTCCTTTAGAAGCTCATAGACAGGTATTGCTTGGATTGCCTTGTAGGCTAATTTTTGTTGTACAGTCTCTCATGGGAGCATGGCAGCTCGTACCTTATATATAGCTTCATGACAACCTTATCGGCCCATGTTATGTATGTTCATGCCACTATCTTTTATTATTGGTTGTTCATGATTCATGTCTACCATTCATGTTGATCTCGTCGGTCTTATAAATAATACGAAAAGTTAGATAAAATGTACGTTGGTGATCGGCAGGAATGGCCCGTGTTCTAGTTATGGCCCTCCAGTTTGGTTATTCCATGTGTGTGTATATATATATGTATCATGCATTTCATGTCAGTAGCCCTCTAAGGTACTCCGAATTTACAAGTTATATATTATTACTACTCTTATTTATGCTTTCCTGCGTTACATACTTAGTACTTTATTCATACTGACGTCCCTTTTATTTGTGGGCGTGGCATGTCGTGTTGCAGGACTTTATAGATAGGTAGGCGAAGCTCCCCCACCACAGTAGGCTTCCAAGTTTAACGGTTATTGGCAAGATCTCTTCTCCAGACTTGCCGTGGTCTTGGTATGTACTGTTGTTATAGACATTATGGATATGTTGGGGACTTGTTCTGGCAATGTTGCAGCACTTACGTTCTTTTAGAGGCTCATAGACAGGTGTCGTCTCATGTGTAGTTTGGATTTCTTTGTCGGCTGATTTTTGTTGTATAGTCTCTCATTGGAGCATGACAGCTCGTACCTTATCCATAGCTTCATGACAGCCTTGTTGGCCCATGTTATGTATGTTCATTTATCTGTCATTATTGGTTGTTCATGGTTCATGTATACCATTCATGTTGATCTCGCCAGCCCTTACAGATAATAAGAAAGGTTAGATAAAATGTACGTTGGTGCTCGGCAGGTATGGCCCGAGTGCTAGTCATGGTCCTCTAGTTTGGGCCGTGACAAAGAATATATTCAAGGCTACCCATACTCACCGCTTTTCTACTCAAGGCATCCGCTATTATATTGGCCTTCTCAGGAGGATACAAAATTGTAATATTGTAGTCTTTTAACAGCTCCAACTATCTCTGTTACGTCAAATTTAGATCCTTTTGCTTGAACAAGTGTTCTAGACTCTGATGATCTATAAATACCTCACAAGACATGTCATAAAGATAATACCTCCAAATCTTCAATGCATGAACAATGACTGCCAGCTATAAATTATGAACGAGGTAGTTCTTCTCATGGGGCTTTAATTGGCGTGAAGCATAAGCAATCACCCTACCCTCCAACATCAAGACACACATAATACCAATCCAAGAAGCATTACAATAAACTGTATATAAACCCAATGTTGAAGGAAAAACTAGAACTAGAGTTGTGGTCAAGCCAGTCTTGATCTTCTGAAAGCTATCCTTACAGTCATCAGACCACCTAAATGGGGCACCTTTTTGGTAAATCTAGTCAAAGGTGTAACAATGGACGAGAAACCAGCAAAACAATGATAATATCTGGCCAAGCCAATAAAACTCCGAATCTTATTAGTTTAAGACGGTATGCGCCAACTCTGGATTGCCTCCATCTTCTTCGGATCTACCTTGATCCCCTCCCTGGACACCTCGTGCCCCCAGAACGCCATAGAATTAAGCCAAAACTCATAGTTGGAGAATTTAGCATAAAGCTTCTTCTCCCTCGATGTCTGTAGTATAATCCTCAGATGTTACGCATGCTCCTCCTGACTATGTGAATACACCAAAATATCATCAATAAATACTATGACAAAAGAATCAAGATATGGTTGGAATACACTATTCATCAGATGCATAATTATTTCTGGGGCATTGATCAACCAAAAAGACATCATGAGGAACTTGTATTAACCATAACATGTCCTGAATGTTGTATTCGGGATATCAGAATCTCGAATCTTCAACTGGTGGCACACAGACCTCAAATTAATCTTAGAGAACTCTCTCGCACCCTGTAGTTGGTCAAGCAAGTCATCAATGCACGGTAGTGGGTACTTGTTCTAAATTGTAACTTTGCTCAACTGCCTATAATCAATGCATATCCGCATAGTACCATCCTTCTTATTCACAAACATAATAGGTGCACCCCAAGGTGACACACTAGGCCTAATGAATCCCTAATTAAGAAGATTCTGAAGTTGTTCTTTCAATTCCTTCAACTCTACTGGTGTCATACAATACAGAGGAATAGATATGGGATGAGTGCCCGGCACCAAGTCAATAAAAAATCAATGTCCTTGTCGGGTGGCATGCCCGGCAATTCTGCAATAAACACATCTAAAAAGTGTCACGCTACCAGAACTCTCTCAATAGTAGAAGTATCAACACCAACATCCCTCACAAAGGCCAGATATACTAGACAACCCTTCCTAACCATCCGTTGGGCCTTTAGATATAAAATCACTCTACTAGAAACATAGTCTAGAGAACCTCTCCACTCTATCCTAGGTAATCTCGGCATCACCAATGTCACAGTCTTAGTGTGAAAATCTAGAATTTCATGACATGGGGAAAACCAATCAATGCCTAAAATCACGTCAAAATCAATCATACTAAGCAGTAAAAGATCAACTCTCTTCTCTAATCCCCCAATGGTCACCATACACGATTGATACACGCGGTCCACAATAATAGAATCACACACTGGCATAGATACATGAACAAACGTAACTAAGGAATCACTGGGCATATCGAAATAACGAGCAAAATACGATAATACATATGAATAACTGAAACCAGGGTCAAATAATATAGAAGCATCCCAGTAGCACACTGAAAAAATACATGTGATCACTGCGTCTGAAGCAACTGCCTCTGGCCTGGCGGGAAAAGCATAGCATCGAGCTTGACCACCACCTGATCGACCTCCCCCTCTAGGGAGACCTCTAGCTACCTAAGTCCTACCCCGAGCTAGTTGAGTAGGTGGTAAAGTAATTGGTGCAAAAATCATATCCTGAACCCTCTCCTGAACTAGACCACCCATAAGATGAGGACAATACCTCCTCATATGCCCCAACTCTCCACACTCAAAGCAACTCTGATCCGCCGATGGCGGGGACTGAATCAGACCACGAGAACTAGAATAACCACTATAAGGACCTAGTACAGATGGACCCTGAACTGATGGAGCATGGGATGAACTCCGAGTTGGGAGGGTATTGAAAGATGACTGATCCAAGCGAGCACATATGAACCATGGCTAGCTGATGCACCCCTATGAACCAGACGAGCCATCTGAGTGGGCCTATAAGGACGACCCTTGCCATGGTGGGACTATCCTCTAGATGAGGAATTGCTCAAACCACCCGAATAATGAGGCCTCAAGGCCTTCAGGCATCTAGAAATATCAACCACCTCATCAAACCTCGCACCTGATGCAATCTCCCATGTCATGATGAAACGTAGTCCTTAGTTGAAGTCATCAATGAACCTCCTAATCCTCTCCCTCTTTGTTGGAACTAACCATACCGCATGACGATCCAACTCTGAAAATCTCATATCATACTACGTCACTAACATACCCTCCTGGCATAACTGCTCAAAATGCCTACGCAACTCCTCTTTGCGAGTTTATGGAACAAACTTCTCTAAGAAGAGAATTGAGAACTCATGCCATATAAGTGGTGCAGCGCCGGTTGGCCTGCTCAACACATATGCCTCCAACCATTTGTAAGCTGCCCCTGTCAGCTGAAAATTATTAAATAGAACTCCACTGGTCTCCAATATACCTGATGTATGAAGGATCCGCTAGCACCTATTTATAAAATCCTAAGCATCCTCTGACTCGGCCCCATTGAAATCTAGAGGCTTAAGCCTCCTAAACCGCTCTAGTATCTTTTGCTCCTCATCACTCATAGCTGGGCCAAGCTGAGCCCTAGCAGCTGCAACCAACTAGGATAGTAGTACCCGCGGTTTGAGGAGTTTCTGAGCTACCTACTATGGAGTAAGCACGGTGGGAGTTTGAGCACCTCCCCCGGCCAGAGAAGTGGCTGGTGCGGACGAAACCAAAACCACTTGAGCAAGGTTCATGCATACAGTCAATATCTGGGCCAAAGCCTCCTGAAGGCCTGGAATCACAATAGGGACAACTGGTGCCTGAGCTTGTCCCGCTGGCTCAACCATATCCAGTATCTGCTCCTCAACTGGAGCAACTAATGACTCCACAAGTGCTGCTCTATGTGACGACTCGGTCGGTCATCTTAAGAATTTATGCCTTGATCCCCTATTAACTACTTTCCCCAAGTTTATTTATGCTA
The DNA here is from genome assembly GCF_000715075.1 of Nicotiana tabacum. NCBI lineage: Eukaryota > Viridiplantae > Streptophyta > Magnoliopsida > Solanales > Solanaceae > Nicotiana > Nicotiana tabacum. The sequence goes on from NC_134086.1 coordinate 54,589,442, forward strand.
TTTTGATTTGCTGGGATGTTCGGTTTTGAGTTTTAGAGAGTTTGGGGATACTTAGACCCTAAATGAGAGCTTAAGTGTTGGAAAGTTGGCCATAGTCAGAACAGTGTGAAAATGTCCTCGGAATGGAAATCTGATAATTCTGTTAGCTCCGTTGGGTGATTTCGGGGTTAGGAGCGTGTTCGAATTGTGTTTTGGAGGTCCGTAGCTAATTTAGGCTTGAAATGCTGAAAGTTGAATTTTTGAAGTTTCCGGTTCGATAGTGAGATTTTGATCCGAGAGTCGGAATGGAATTCCAGCAGTTGGAGTAGCTCTGTAGTGTTTAATGTGACGTGTGTGCAAAATTTCAGGTCATTCGGATAAGGTTTGATAGACTTTTTGATCGAAAGCGTATTTTGAGAATTTTGGAGTTCTTATGCTTAAATCCATGGTTAATTCGAGATTTCGATGTTGCTTTAGGTCTTTTAAGGATTGGTACAAGTCTGGATAGTGGTTTGTGACTTGTTGGTGCCTTTGGTTGAGGTCCCGAGGGCCTCGGGATGAATTCGGATGGTTGACGGAAGGATTTGGAGTTTGAAGTTTGTTGTAGCAGCTAGTTTACTGTCATAACCGCACCTGTGGTTTGGGTCCTGCAAGTACGGAGCCGCAGAAGTGGTGGAGCAAGTGTAGATGCAGATTTGGGGAGGATCAGCAGGTTCCGTAGATGCAGGTAATTCACCGCAGAAGTGGTACCACACCTGTGGAAGGGTAACCGCAGATGCGAAAATTGGCCTTTAATGAAAAGTCGCAGATGCGACCTTAGCTTCGTAGAAGTGGGACCGCAGATGTGGTCCCAGATCCACAAATACGGAAATCGCTGGGCAGAACATATAAATTCTTGCCTTCGTGAAATTTAGCCATTTTCATCTTTTCAAAATGGGAAGAAGCTTGGGGAGCACTTTTCAAAAGGGATTTTCAGAGGAGTTCATTGGGGGTAAGGTCTTTGGTCCCTAAACTCGTTATTGGAGTGATTTTTATCAATTTAAGCATGAAAATTTAAGGAAAATCAGTGGTAATTGGGGGGTTAAGGCTTGTATAATTGGAGACCTTTGAGTGATGATTTGAGGGACAAATTGAGGTCCAATTTTGGTACTCTTGGTATGACTGAACTCGTGAGAGTGCGAGGTTTCTGAAAATATAAATTTTACCTGATTTCGAGACGTGGGCCCGAGGGGCGTTTTAGTCATTTTACCTAATTTCGTGTATTAGCTTAAAATTTAATTGTAGAATCAGTTACTTGAAGTGTTATTTACATTACGAAATTGAATTCAATAGATTTGGGCCATTTGGAGTCGAGTACTCGTGGCAAGAGCATGGTTTCAGATTGATTTTGAGACGGTTCGAGTTAAGTGGCTTGTCTAACCTTGTGTGGGGGACCTTCTCCTTAGGATATGATATATTTGATAATTGAAATACCTTGTACATGAGGTGACAAGTGTGTACTTGAGCTAATTGTTAAAAATCCGTTTTTTCTTTAAGTATTTCAATTGAGTTCCTTTTTCTTGTTTTATTCTACTAGCGAATTTTGCCCGTTGTTAGTTAGAAAAGCATGTTTAGTTGACTTAATTGGCTATTTGCTTAAACTGCCTCAATTGTATTTTGTGAAGCATGTTAGACTAGAATTAATTGTTTACTTAGTACGAAATTTTAGCAATTATTGAGTATTCTTGCGTTGTTGCTGTGTGTTTTTAATTTGGAACTATAGGACGGCATCCCGGGAGATCCCCAATATGTATTTATGATCTGGACTGAGGTGGGAGATACCATGAGATCCCTGGCACGTATATTGAGGATACTAAGAGATCCTCGGAATACCAAGAGATCCCCAACATATATTGAGGATACCAAGAGATTCCCACCATATATTGAGGATACCAAGAGATCCCTTGTATACATAAATGATACCAAGAGATCCTCGGGATTCCAAGAGAACCCCGGTTATCATCCTTGTTATGAGTGGTACTTCCTTGTGGTTTGCCTTCATCTCTGTTTTCGTTATTGTACTCTTATTATCCTGTATATATTCTTATTGTAGATTCTTAATTGTACTGCTTATCTTATCCTGTCATCTTTATATTTATTTAATCTCAATAGGGCCCTGACCTTCCTCGTCACTACCCAACCGAGGTTAGGCTTGGCACTTACTGAGTACCGCTGTGGTGTACTCATGCCCCTTCTGTGCATGTTTTTTTTCATGTGCAGATCTAGATACCGCTACTCAGGCATACCATCCTTGAGGAGGCGACTGCTCTAGAGACTTCGAGGTACATCTGTCGCGTCCGCAGACCGATAAGTCCCTTTCTATTCTAGTTGATTGCCCTTCTGTATTTTCTTTTTTAGTAGATATTCTAGAGTTAAACTGTTAGATATTCCAAAGGCTTGTGTTTCCATGAGTTTTCGGGTTTTGGGATAGTGTACTTGGTTTTGAGAATGTTGTGTTATATATACCGAGCAGCATTATAACTATTGTTTCCATTCAGTTATTTTGGTTTTTGATTATTTTTTCCACAAGTTTTATTTATGTTCTGCATTTGTTAAGCTTACCTAGTGGTATAGACAAGGTGCCGTCACGGCAGTTCACGGAGGGCGAACTGGGGTTGTGACACTCTAGCTACAGTACGAACCGCACCTAGGCCTCTCGCGGACCTAGTCGATGGTACTAGTGGTCGTCCACCTGATTTGGCCGCACGTGTCCTCAACATATGTGATAGATTAGAATAATATATGTTCAATTATAGAATCAAGAAATTCACACGACCAGAGTAAAAGAAGTGAAGTTTCCTAATGGTTCAGTAGCCTCTCGAAAATAAATAAAGACGTCTCTGTACTGATCCTCAAAACTCTACTAATCTTGCTCATGACTCGTGAGACCTAAGTAACCTATGTGAGCACGTGATTTTTGCACAACCCAAAATACTCCCACAAAATCACAAAATAGATTTTTTGGAGCTCATTTTAATTTTACAGAATTTTTAGGAAATATTTGTTCAAGTGTCTGCATTTTTAGTTGCATTCTTACATGCATTAAAGCATAGAAAATAAAAGAAATCAGAAAAATCCATACACTGCATATTAGATTATGTGCTCGTAGTTTAAGATTAATTTGGTTAGCTAATTATCGTTAAAATAAAAATCACAAAAAATATATCATTCATTTTACATTTTAGCCTTTAAAGTTAAATTAGTAATTTTCCTTTCTTTAATTCAAGATTAGCTAATTTTACAATTTTATAATTATTTTAATTTTACAACTTAGATTAATTTAGGATTTAATTTAAGATTTTTATTAATTAGAGAAAAAGAAAAGGAAAAACAAAAGGAAAAGGAATTTGAAAAAAGGAGCATGTTTTTTAAACCTGAAATTAGGCCAATTTATACTTAAAATCGGTCCAGCCAGGCCCAATTCCCCTTTCAGTCGGTCCAGCTTCCCCTAGTTACCAGAACAACGTCGTTTGGTTGTTTTGATCCCAGTCGTTGATCTTTAATGATCTAACAGTTGGGAACTGACCCTTATTTACCCTTATATGTGTCGGAACCCCCACCCCATACCATAGCAAACACCCTCATTCCCACCCCGTCTCTAACCCAGCAAACCCTAGCTGCCCTACTTCTCTCTCAAACTCTCACAGCCTGAACCCTAGCCGCCGCCCACCGAAAATCATTTCACGATGGCGGCTAGTCTCCATACAACCCCAAACTCACCCTCTGCAATCTCCACAACCCCTTGGACATTAATCCATCACCAGTTCTCTCTAAATCACCACCCAAACTTGTCAATTTCAGATCTGAGACCAAACCCTAGTTCATCCAAATTTCTCAAAACCCGCCCAATTTCGTACCCTATAATCACCATGCCCCCCTAAACTCAAATGCCCCAACAATTTCTCCAAATATTCCCTTGAACTCGCTGAATCCCAGATCTAAAAAAATCTTACCTAGTTCCTGCATTTTTGAGGCCTTTTGATGGATTTTTCTTTGCTTGTTTTGGCTGGAAGCTTTCCCAAGCAGATTACTCTTGACCAGATTAGTCGTTTGGGTCAGCTTCAATCCATCTCGAAGTACCTTGTGCCTGGCCAAGGTCGTCGCCTTCCTTGTTCGTTGGGTCATTTCAGTTAGCGACTCTTTTCGATTAAACCAGTACTGTACTTCTTCCTCTTTGGTTTTTGTTCTGTTTCTATTTTTTGATTTTTCTTTAAATTCGAATTGTCTGCTTGTCTGAACTTGTTTTGAGTATTTATTTGTTCAAATTAGTCGTTATTATCTTCTCGTTTGAATTAATTGGGTTTTTATTTGTTTTATTGTATAGTTACTTAGATTAATTTAGATTCATAGTTTTTTAGGTTAAAGTTGTCATGATTTTCTTTTCTTATTCTAGTTCTTCTTGTTTTTCTTTTTCTTTTATATTCTGGTGTTTAATTGCATATTTTAGATTTTAGGATCTTGTGTTATCAGTTTGATTTAAATGTTCCATATTCGGTTATCGTTCGTTGTTTGTCTCTTAGAGTTAATTTGATTTATATAACATTATTTTGTTGGTTTGAGTTAGTTTGTCACCGGCCGTTAAAATTAGATTTCTTAAATTCAGCATGAAATTGGATCCATTTAGGTTTGTTTTAAGATTCCATATGTTCACCCTATCAGCTTTGTTGTTCACTGTTTGATTTATTTTACTGATATATGCCTGCTTTGTTTTGTTTGTTATGATTTGTAATTGTCAGACACTTCTAGGGGTTTAATTGAACAAAAGGAAAACTTGAGGGGTTTATTTGAAGGGTGGGTAAACATAATAGGATAAAAACCCTACTAGAAGGTTCTAGAATATGGGGCAGCTGGCCTCATTTGGTTAGCACAAAATGCTGAAACCAATGAGGGGTAGCCAGCTATCCAAGTTGGTTAAAAAGATGTTTTGTGGCTGAAGGGAATAATTCATTATCCTTTTCAGCACATGACACTCTTGTTAACTATATATAGATCCCTTTCCCCACTCTTAGAGATCAGATTTCTGAACCCTAAAAAAGACTACAAAAGTTTCTGTATTATTTGATTGGGAATTGGCTGGATTGTTTTCTGATTTTCTTTTCTTTAGCAAGAATTTTGAAAAGCTTTCATTGGGTTGTTGGTTTTCTGGGCTTGAATATGGACTAAAGAAGTTGTGTATCATTGTTTATTTGCTGCCTTTCTCACGCCTTTGCTTTTGCTGAGATCCTTACATCTTTTATTTTGTCTTTGGTATGCATGTACTCTTATGAACTTCTGAATGGCAAATAAAGATGTACAACATGTTTTTACTTGGTTTTTGTAATAATAAGTTTGAGTGTTAAGGTTATAGCTTCATATGTATGTTATTTGCATTAAGTGTGAGCGTTAAAGTTATAATTTCATCCTTCTCATATGTATGTTATTTGCAACTCATTTGGTTAGCATTTTATTTGTGTAAATATTCTGAATCTGGATGTTTAGACTAAACTTAGTATTCGTAGGAATGATCAGGTTAGTTCAGTTATTCCATGTATGGTTTTTTTGATAATTTTAAAACTGCCATGCAGCTATAGTACTTTACGTGGGCTTTACTAGGGCTTGCTGGATGTTGAAAGCATTTCCTACAGTCATTTAACAGTTCATAACTAAGTATTAACAATGTTAGTTATTCTATTTTTTTAGCTGAAGTCTTTTCTTTCAACTAACATGTCGTGATTCAAGAACATTATGCTCAATTAATCAAGTTAATACTTAATGTTTTACATAGCCTATGGACAATATAATTGATTTAGCATGTTGATCTTAGTTTTTTTAGCATTGTGTTTTGGTATTTGTGTATTTGAAACACCCCGAGTATCAGAAAGGCCTTCAGTTCAGTATTGGGCCTGGTGTTGGGCCGTATGAGTTAGCCTGTTTGACACGAGGCCCAAAGCGACCAGATTTGGTTTTCTTTGGTCTTGGGTAGAATTTCGAGCCCAGGAGTCTTCAGCCTCAGTCCTTTTCCTTTTGTGTTTCACGTTTTAAAGAAATGGCTCTAATGTGGAGTCTTATTAAGTTGTTGGGCTTGAGGTGAGCCCAGGGCAAGGCAGCTTTGAGTCATTTTGGACCTGGTAGGGTCTCCGAGGGGTCCGTTCCTTTTGGGCTTAGTTTCAAGCTTAAACAGTTGCAATCTCATACTACCCTAATTAAATACTAAATTAAGGCCTACTGCTGGCCCTGTTTCTCTCTTGAATAATCAAAAAGCCTAGTATTCTATCCATTATTCACTTACAATTAGTATTTCAGATTGAATTCCACACTTAGTTTGAAAATGAATGTTCGTAGTTTGCTTTAGGCACATTTAATACACTATCGTGATTGCGTACACGTCCACGTGACATAATTACGATTATAAAAACAAAACCAGAGTATATGTTCGCGCAACTTTGACTAAACTTTCTTAATAATAATAAAATTGTTATTAATTGTGGACACATTTGCATGACAAGATTTTTTATGCGCCAAACAAATGGGTACACGTACGCGTGACCTGTTTTAAGATAATATCTTAATTAAAAGAGGCAAATACACATAGGTTCTAAAATGAGTAATTAGACAATTTGAATAAGCCAAGTATGATCAAAGGGATCGTGCTTAAACCACAGAACCTGGGAATGCCTAACACCTTCTCCTGGGTTAACAGAATTCCTTACCTAGATTTCTGTGTTCGCAGACCATAAATAAGAGTCAAACTTCTTCGATTCGGGATTTTAAACTGGTAACTTGGGACACCATAATTATCCCAAGTGACGACTCTGAATTTAAGTAAATAATTCCATTTTGATCATTGTCACTTTAAATATAAAAACTCCCATATACCCCTCCCGGGGTATAAAAAGGAGGTGTGACAGCTCTGGCGACTCTGCTGAGGAAATGAACCCAGAATCTCTGGTTCAGAGTTCAAGAATTCGAGCTTTTTAATATGATTTTATTTGGCTTTATTTATTGTTAAGATTACTGTACTTTTGTGAACCTACTGTGCTAATTGCTGTTATTTACCATATCTATATTGTTTGGATTTTATTAAAATGCTTTCTTACGCCACCCTTCTGAGTCTTCGAAAAATGGTGCACACGTACGCGTGGCCCACTTTCTGTTAGAAGTCATACCAATTAGAACGAGGATGGGCCAACAAAAAGGACGGGTAGACTTTCACGCTCCCGATACGTTGCCCCCTCTTCATCTCGAGCTGTTCGCTCGGGTAAGCTAGGTCTAGAACACAACCCCAGGTTTAAACCTAGAATAACATAACCTCATGTCGGATCTCTAGTAGGAATGTTTGTTTGCATCACGTGCATTTGACTTTGGGGACTCAAAATAGTGGTTGGGTCCGTCTAGGACAGATGTACCCAAAATAACAGACCATCCTGATGCATCCTACGTGCTATGTGAACATTTATTTGTTTCGGCTTGCATGTTGACCAGCTAGGAAAAGAAAATCAAGAGAAAACCCAAGAGTGATGTAGGAAGGAAATAAAGCCCGGTTCTGAAAATTCCGACATTTGAAAATGTCCCGAATCTTTGCAAAATATTTTCAAAAAAAAGGAGTCAAGGAAAAAGAGTAATTTCAAAATGAGTAATAACATGTCTTTTCCGATTTTGTCGAAATTGATCGATCTACGCAGGTCAGATTCTCATCGGATGCGGGATATGTAGGCAACCTACATAAGCTTCGGCCTTATTTTTCAAAAAAAAAAGAGAAAAAAAAGAAAAATATAGTAATAATCAAATAAAAGTGTAGGGTTTTGTCAAGAGAATAAACCGACTCAGCTTCGGTTGTGTCTTAAGTTGTTCTTGCCGGAATAGCCTTAGAATATCTTTCAACTGTCGAAGGGCTATTTTCGTAAAGAACGGATAAGTCTGTCGATAAGTTATCATTTTTCTATAAAGTACCTTCCCCCGGCCTCAAAATTTATTTGGAATTGTGAAGGGGCCACGTTTACAAAACGACCACTTTTGTTAAAATAGCATGGGGGCCATTTTTCGTAGATTTTCTCTTTTAGAAATTAAAAACTTGTTTCACAAAAAAGTCCACCGGAGTCAACCCTAATGTCACGCCCCGAACCAGGGGAGGGGTGGCTGGCACCCAGCGAACCACTCTGTAACTCATGATCATTCGATCAAAACTGGAACATACATAGGTTGAGTTAGCTGAACTCATTCCTTTTGTAACTATCAAGGGCCCATATGGCTACAACTCATAATGTGTAACTATAAGTGGGAAACCATTGTATCACTTAACCATTTTTCTTAAAATAGGAATACATATAGGCTGTTAAGGCCTCTGACATACTGTACAAAATGAACCTCTGTCTACAAAGCCTCTATGATTATTTGACATCAAATGGGATAGGGTACTGGCCTACCCATAAGTTTGTAGAAAACTTCTAACACGATGATGCATAGACTCGGCTGCACTCCGAATGAGGTGGAGTCTTACCAATCCTTCGTTGAAGCCAATCTCGTCTATTATGAGGGCTCGTCAAACTGATAATCTATACCTGAAGGCATGAATGCAGCGTCTCCAACAAGAGGACGTCAGTACGAATAATGTACTGAGTATGTAAGGCATGTAAATCAGTATATAAAGAACATGGATGAAACATAGAGTACATGACTCAACCTGTAAGTTTGGATATTAGCTTATAACTTTAGCAGTTAGATAAGATTCTCTTATAACATCCAATTGGTTTTACAAATTGGAAGACATAAATGACATAAAATTTGAAACAAAAGAATAATTTTATATTTATCAAGTATTGATGTATCGAGAAAATATGAAAAACACAAATGACATGTTTCATCAATTTTATATATTCTAGTATCCCAAATATATATATATATATTCAACTCTTTCCACTTCAGAACAAAGTTCAAAATTCATTGGATTATTGTTTTGAAGATTTGGAATTAGATGCCAAATAGAAATATTTTGGCAAAATGAAAGAGTGGGGGTCACTGTCCCGTCACATAGGATTGACACGATAGCTGAATTGCAATTATTAAATAAAAAGTAGGACACAACAGTGGTATTCGACATGTTGAGAACTAAGTAATGGTGTTCAAGTGAAGGTTCATCAGTTTACGTAAATAAGTAATCTCTAATAAGGAAGCCTGACCCAAAGTAATTGCAACATACTAAAGCTTTTTAATGAATCATAGTGGAAACAGGAAATGAATAATTTTATGTCGTAGTAATCAATCCAACACGAAAGAGCCATGCCTAGAATGTCTAGTCAGGCATTTTCTTTCTACCACCAGATTGCTTTGCATGAAATAAACTATAACATAGAGAATAACCAAATAGATCAGTCTGGTCAATTTGTGCATAAAAACGCAATATGTTTCATCTACCCTCATATACTAATTCACCTTCAAAACAACTTTATGGTTCACATTTTATTACAGTTGTCATCGAAGAATAATTCAGACCAAAAATAGGTCAGTACTACCATTTAATACTTATAGTGTCATGCATATGCATATGAATGTCATGTCGTGCATAGGTACATGTGTTCATAACTTCATCAAGCCTATGAGGGCATCCCATTATATCATCTCAGCCACAGTGGGCAAAATCATTATCGTATACTAGTTGATCAGGTGGTGGTGCGTATATAATGTCATACCCTTTTCCCATATCCCATATAGGTAGTGGTGCGTATATAATGCCATAACCTTTTCTCATATCTCATATACATATATATACATATATACGTGTATATAACACCGTCTGAGTCATGGTTACATGCACATGTAAATGAATGCAATTGCATGAGAACTACGTCAATTGGACATAGAATTTATGTATCATTTAGAATAAAATTAACATTTTCCATTATAAAATAAAAAAAACATAATTTCTTCAAAATCATGAATAAATAATCTTTATAAAGTTATCTCCCGAAGCATTTGAAAACTCACCGTACAAATTTCACTGTAAGTCAATGGACTTAAAAGAAGTCCCAAACAAAGTGTTACATGCGCCAAGGGATGACTAATGCAAATATACAATATTTGTATAATCTCAAGAAATAAAAACATTTTTAAAATTATTTGACAGCTAAAATTTCTCGGAATATCATAAAACTCAATATACCTTTCGGATAAATCTTTTGATTACAAATTATACTTTTTGATTTTAAAGTAATAAAAAACATTGTCAAAGTTTTGACGTGCAAAATGAAACAAAAGGAAGACCACTATCTATAGGTCATGTGATTTCTTATACCATTGTGAAAGAAGAGTTATTTCAGAGATCAGAACTGAGACCTGCAAGGGTCCCCACTTTGCCAAAAACTTTTTCCTCATGCATATAATCTGAGTGAAGTCATATTAATGGAAACTTTTTCTTAAACTTGGCTATAAACATGATCTGTTTCTTTCTCCCATTTGTGCTTTGTACTTGGCGTCACTCACATGAGGAAGATAAGATATGTAAATGATGTTTTCAAGTGATGCATTAGCAGTCCTCTGAACAGTAGTCACTTAATTAGAAATCATTGCTGGTTGGAGAATACGTATTTCGGATAAACTTTATCAAATACGTATTTTTCTGAGACTCATGAAGAGACGGTAGAATAATAAGACTTATGGGAGAGTAAGAGTATACACATCTCTAGCATTTTTACGAATGAAATAATTTATGAAAATTGTGCATTTGCTCGTTTCGTTTGAATCGATAGATCATGCCAAAAAAAAAAAAAGGAATGACCTTAACATACCTGACCATGAAACCTCAAAGGACTGTTGCTATTTCAGGAGATCATAACTAGCATCCATGTTTTAAAACTTGTCAAAGAAACACCTCTCCTAGCATCAATTTCACTTTCCATATCCATATCAGTACTTGTCACTTACGAATTATTTGCTTTGTTACACTAATAGCTGCTTACTAGTTCATGAGATTAAGTAATCCGTACAGTAACCAAACATCAAGCTTTTTGATAAGGAGTAACCAAATATCAACACGACATCAAACAAGTTTGTACATTTTTACGTTGACATCTAACCTCAGAAAGGATACCTCAAATACCAAAACTTGATGAGAAGTTTTTTTTTTTTTTTGGACAAAAGTTCCAATGGCACCCTACATATTGCCACCTTATCAATGCCTTTAAGTGTCATCAAATTTAGCAAGGGGTGATGCCACGTGAAAGACTAATTAACCTTATCCAAATAAATTAATTAGTTAGTTAATTTTACACTAAAATTATTAATTATTTCATTATCCACATAATTAAAAATTACCCAAAATTACTTAAAATGCTACTTACTTTTAACATACTTTATATACCCTACTATTATGGTCATGTGTTACCATATAAAATAAATATATATACTATTATTTTATTAAAACATCCATGTAATATATATATATATATATATATATATATATATATATATATATACTTCTAATTTTCCTAATCTCATATAAAGAGTAAAATTTTCGTACTCTTAATTCTTAAAATGGTAAAAAGATAGCTTTCATTTCTTGTGAGAAAATAATTTCTAACTTTACAATAAAGAAAATCTCATAAACTTTCTCATATTATGTGTATAATTGAAAGTAATAATATTAATAACTATATAAAATCATATTTTTTTTGTAAATTATTTTATAAAGTCAACGTTGTTCAATGATTTTCTAGACAGGGGACATAAAAGTTAAACGACAACTAAAAAGGGATAGGAGGGAATGTTCATAATTTTTGTAGCTTGTGCTAAAAGAGGACAGGTTATTTTGTGCTTGGTAAAGTACAACTACCCTTGCTAAATAAATGGTCTTGCAATAAGGAACCTATGCTTTGAACAATGGACATGGTTGGTCTATTCTAATTCCTAAACATCTGGTTACAAAAGAAATTCTCGCGGAGATAAGCAAATGGTCTTATAATAACATAATCGTGAATCCTCTGTAATCTCATGAATGGTCTTAATCCCTTCGATCTCAAAGGAGTTACTATAACTTACCCTCATATTAAAGTACGGGATGTAACATTCTTCCCCCCTTTAGAACATTCGTCCTCGAATGTTAACTCTTAGAGACATGCAAAATTTTCACTAGGGTCTCATGTGTAAATTAAATTAAAACGCAAACTATATCTGAAGTCTCAACTATTCACAACCTTTTATAGTTGAGTATCTCGTATCTTCTTCACCTTTAACTTATTCAAGCTTACATCGTATATTCTGTTGCTTTCATAACCTCCCTTCTACATAGGTAAAAATTTCACCTTCAACTGTGATACCTGCACCTCTAGTGCATACAAAATCTAACGAAACTTCATATTAACTCCTTGCGACTCAGCTCTGTGGAACGATCTGGAAACAAAAGAAGGGTACATTTCCTAAATGTCCTATAGCCTCTAAATTATAAATGTGACGCGCAACATACCCATAAGTGAGACTCTACTAGGCACGGCTTTGTAGACTCCCTAGAACACGACCCCCTCGGATACCACTTTGTCACGCCCCGAACCTGGGGAGGCGTGGCTGGCACCCAGCGATCCACTCTGTAACTCATGATCATTCGATCAAAACTGGAACATACATAGGTTGATTTAGTTGAACTCATTCCTTTTGTAACTATCAAAGGCCCACAGGGCTACAACTCATAATGTGTAACTATAAGTGGGAAACCACTGGATCACTTAGCCATTTTTCTTAAAACAGGAATACATATAGGCTGTCAAGGACTAAGACAATACTGTACAAAATGAACCAATGTCTATAAAGCCTCTAAGATTATTTGACATCAATGGGACGGGGTACCGGCCTACCTATAAGTTTGTAGAAAACTTCTAACACGATGACGCATAGACTCGGCTGCACTCCGAATGAGGTGGAGTCTTATCGATCCTTTTTTGAAGCTAATCTCGTCTATTATGAGGTCTCGTCAAACTGATAATCTATACCTGCAGGCATGAATGCAGCGTACCCAACAAGAGGACGTCAGTATGAATAATATACTGAGTATGTAAGACATGTAAATCAGTATATAAAGAACATGGAAGAAACATGGAGTACATGACTCAACCTGTAAGTTTGGATATTAGCTTATAACTTTAGCAGTTAGATAAGATTCTCCTATAACATCCAATTGGTTTTATAAATTGGAAGACATAAATGACATAAAATGTGACGACCCTAACACGGACCCGGTCGTGATGGCGCCTCTCGTGAAGAAAAGGCCAGCCGACACTTCCCATTTTCCAATTATTAATATTTAAGCATTTAAGAAAACAGTCTAAATATGATAAAATAAATCTGAAATAATAATGATAACATAAATACACGAAAGAACACCCATACACAGCCCTAACCGGGGTGTCACTAGTCATGAGCATGCATAAGTCATAATACAAATCCACTAAGTCAACAAACTAGTGCAACTATCTAAAAAGAGATAGAAGTGATAAAGGAGTAGAGACGCGGGGTTGCGGACGCCAACAACTACCTCGTGAACTCCGAATGTCTGCCTGAAGCTGGAGGGATCAGCACTAGGGAGCGGTACCAGCTACGCCTGAATCTGCATACAGGGTGCATGGAGCAAAGTGAGTACTCCAACTTAGTGAGTAACAAATATAAATAACGACTGAAAGTAAGAAAACACGTAAGGAACAAGACATTCTATAATGAAGCAGTAAAACCATTTAAAAATAGTAAACCAGTGAAAAGTTAAGTAACAATCCTTTTTCAACAAGTAAACATGTAATTGACAGGTAGTTAAGGTAAAGTAAACAAATAGAAATTTGCCCCTCGGGCGCAGTATCAACAAATCCGCCCCTCGGGCAACATCTCAAAACAATACCAGCCCCTCGGCCTCAATCTCACATCACGATGGGTACCTGCACTCACTGGGGGTGTACAGACTCCTAGAGGGGCCCCATACGTTCCAAACGCAATATCAAGTCACCTCATGGCATCATCACTAGGCCCTTGGCCTCATATCAATCAAGCCACCTCGTGGCGTACATATCTCATGCCATCGGCCTCAAATTGTGATTACCCAAAATGTCATCTTCAAATTAAATAATCATCTCGATATTTTAAAACCTTAAAAAAGCAGCATCAATAATTCCTCGACTTGCGTGCATAGTCCGTATAATTTTTCGGAAGGGTTTTATGTGAAAAATGGATTAAATTGTGAACTAGAGCTTTAAAACTCAACTAAGTTGACTTCAGTCAACATTTTGAGCAACGAACCCGGATAAAAGTTTTGACCATTCCGATAGTTCCATATCGTGATTTGGGACTTGGTCATATGCCCGAAATTGAATTCGGAGGTCGCTAGATCAAATTATCGTCATTTAACGGAATCTAGAAATCTAAGGCTAAAGATTTCTTAAGTTTGACTGGAGATTTGACTTTTGAGAAAAAGACCCCGGAATAGAATTTTGATGATTCCAATAGTTTCGTATGGTGATTTTGGACTTAGGCACATGTTCGGATTTAGATTTGGAAGCATTTAGGATAATTCGGCGCATTTTGGCGAAAGTTGGAAAATAGAAGATTTTTGGAAAGTTTGACCGAGGGTCAACTTTTTGATATCAGGTCGGAATCCAGTTCTAAAAATTTTCATAGCTTCGTTATTTTATTTATGACTTTTATGCAAAATTTGAATTCATTCGGACTTGATTTGATAGATTTTGCATCGAATATATAAGTTGGATGTTCTTAGATTGATTAGACTTGAATTGGTGTGTGATGCACGGTTTTAGCATTTTATGATGTGATTTGAGGTCTCGATTAAATTAGTATAATGTTTAGGACTTGTTGGTGTATTTTGTTGAGATCCCGAGGGCCTCAGGTGGAGTTCAGAAGGTTAACGGATCAATTCAGACTTGTATTTATCTGCTGAAATTTTTTGGGCAGTTTCTGCATTTTTCGCACGTGTGAATAGTGACCGCACCTGTGTGAACAATATCCGTGTATAGTAGCCGTGTACAATAACATGTACAACATCCGTGAACAGTAACATGCGTGAATAATATCCATGTACAGTAGCATGTACAGTATCTGTGAACAGTAACATGCGTGAACAGTACCCCGAAAATTCTAGACAGTGTAAAGGATGAGCAGTACGGTTTTCCTCATTTTTTTGGAATTCCAAGCTCAAATTTTGGGCAATTTTGAGCGAGAAGTTACGGAAATTCTTGGGGTAAGTGTTCTTGACTCTCTTGTGATTATATTCCATGAATAAATTTTCATTTTTGGCCTTAGATTATTGATATTTGAAGAGAAATGGAGGAATTTTCTAAAATTCCCAAAAAATAAATTTTCAAGATTTGAACATCGATTAGGAGTCGGATTTGAGTAAAATTAGTATGGTTGGACTCGTAATTGAATGGGTTGTCGTATTTTGTGACTTTTATCGTATTTCGAGACGCGGGCCCCACGAGCGATTTTTGGGTTAATTTTGGATTTTGTTGAAAAATTAGTATTTTTCGTATGGAATTAATTCCTAAAATATGTATTGAATGAATCGAGTTAATTGTGACTAGATTTGGGACATTTGGAGGCCGATTTGAGCGGAAAAGGCATTGCGGAGTATGATTTTGCTAGGATTGAGGTAAGTAACGGTTATAAATCTGGTCCTGAGGGTATGAAACCCCGGACATTATGTCGTATGACTACTTTGGAGATGACGCACATGCTAGGTGACGGGCGTGTGAGCGTGCACCGTAGGGATTGTGACTTGGTCCGTCCCGCGAGACTGTGGAATTAATTGGCCTACTATTTAATACATGTTCCCTTTGTTTTCTTAGAAATTGACTGTACTTCATGTTAGAAATCATGTTTAGGCCTTATGTGATCATTGTTGAGACCTGCAAGGTCGTGTACTTACTGAATTAGCTGCTAATTGCTGATTTGTACTCAATCATAGCTTTTCTTGCTTATTATGCCTCAGTCTCTTGCTGTTCATTGTTGATACATGACATTACCTCTGTTTGGGTTGTTTATATGATTTTTGAGAGCCCGGGAGACTAGAGAGATTGATGACTGAGTGAGGTTGAGGGCCTGATCTATGAGGAAATTTATGGGACCGGGCTGCACGCCGCAGCATGTTGTTACTAATTTATGGCTAAGTGAGGTCGAGGGCCTTATCTGTGAGGATATTTATGGGATCGGGCTGCACACCGCAGCATGTTGTTACTGATTTATGATTGAGTGAGAACGAGGGCCTAAGTGATTTATGCCACGAGGTGGCTTGTTATAGCTCTTGGGCTGAAGGAGCCCCTCCGGAGTCTGTACACACCCCCAATGAGCGCAGGTACCTACTAAGTGTGAGTGCCGAGTGCCGAGTGCTAAGAGACTGGGAGGAATGAGTGATTGTGAGGTTGGAGTGAATGGTAGGACAGAGTGACTGTTATTCTAAGAAAATACATTTACTTCATTACTGTTGCATCGCATATGTCATATCACTATTTTGAAAATATTGGAAGATATTATTTACTGCTCATTCAAATTTGATATCTGGTTTATTGAGTACGTACTGATGTGACATAAACTGTTAAATTGAAAGTATGACTACTCTTATTTGAAAGTTATTGAGATAACTATATTTGCATAGCTCGTCACTACTTCTAAGTTCCTTATTTATTTCTATTACTTACTGAGTTGGTGTACTCACGTTACCCCTTGTACCTCGTGTACAGATCTAGACACTTCTGGTCACGACATTTGCTGATTGAGGAGTCAGACTCATGAGACTATTGAGTTAGCTGCATGGCGTTCGCTGACCTTGACTCTCCTTTCCTTTCATGTTGTACTGTTCTATATTTCCAGAAAGTGTTTTATCAGTCGGATGTTGTTATCATTTAGATGCTCATGCTCTCAGTGACACCGAAATTTGGGGATGGATTGTTTAGTACTTTTGGAGTTATATTCTGTTCTAAAAGTTTTTATTTAATATTAACTGCTTCCTCCTTTCTTAAAAGTTCTACTATGTTGAGATGTTGAGTTGAGGCTTGCCTTGTACCACGATAGGCGCCATCACGATGGGTGAGATTTTGGGAAGTGACAAGTTGGTATTAGAGCACTAGGTTACATAGGTCTCACGAGTCATGAGCAAGTTTAGTAGAGTCTTGCGGATCGGTACAAAGACGTCTGTCTTTATCCTCGAGAGGTTGCAGAACCTTTAGGAAAAACTTCATATTCTTGAAATTCTTGTCGTGCGAACTTGAATTCTTATCGTGCGACATTGATTAAACTTGAAGCATAATTCCTTGAATTCCTTCCACGCATTCGTGTGCGCACATGAGCGCTCGGTCTGTTGTGCATCAAAAACTTGTGATTTCCTGGATAAGGTGTGAGATGTGATTTCTATGTGTGATGTTGGGCCGGTCTGGAGGACTTAAGGCCAGGTTTTGTCTGTGGCTTGAGTAATGAGATTTCGATTGTGTGAGCACGTGCATTTGGGACTTATATGTCCGTTTGTGTCCTTACTGGTGGGATTTGTGACTGGATGACTAGGGGTGAGTAATATTTGATTGTGAGATGTGTTCAAATTATTCGAATGTGACGGGAAGAGTTTGTTGAGGATGTAGCAAGGATTATTGGGTGTTTGACTTCTGTCTTGAGTTGGCATATGGCCTCGAGCTATGGGTGTATTGAAGGACCTCTCATGTAGTTTAGTTGTTGAGCGGAGTAAATCTTCATGTTGTGTTATGAGTTAAGACTCAGAGGGAGGTTATGTGATTGTATAATAGTTATGATTATTGAATAGTATAGAGAGATACCAGATTGAGGCTAAGCAAGTGGATTGTCTCATGTGGGATTTTCTGAAGTTTGTGTGATCCTTATATTGTTGGTTAGTAGTCCTCTTTTACCAGTGAAATATACATATTGCAGTTTGAGTTTGGATCGCATATGAGAGTTAGATTGATTGTTAAGAGGGTGAATACAGGATTTGTAAATGGTTTGAGGAATTAGATGGGTTGTGTTTCATGAGCTTATGAAGGATTTAGCTTAATCTCATCTAGTTGGGGCAGCTTAACTAGTTATTGCGACACTGGCCGATGAGAGGCCTGCCTTGTCTTTTGAGGCTTTGCTGAGATTGGACAAGTTTACCAAGCTATTTTCAGTCTATTTTAGTGGTACACCTTCTGAGGACCCACATGATTTTCTTAACTGCTGCTATGAAGTATCGTAGAACATGGGAATAGTTGAAAGCAATGGGGGTTGATTTTACTGTATTTCAGATGACGGGTTCCACTAAGAGGTGGTGGAAAGATTACGTATTTACTAGACCCGTTATGGTTCTGTCTGAAGATGCGGACGCATTGAGAAGATCACCCAGTGAATCATGTAGGGGTGCAACGGACCTTGGCGTCTGGTTGATTTATATGAGTTACAAAGGTCAACATTGTGGATTATTGGATGTTGTGACCCATGACTTCGCGCCAAATGGGGATGTCTACTATCAATGAATGGATCGAATGGTCATATGTTATATCAGTCTTGACCTGAAATGTATATATATATATGGTACTGAAAGGCTTCCCAATAATTTACACATATTTAAGGCCTGAGACATGCAGGGGATATGTTTACCTTCTTAATAATCCCATACATTAGTTTCAAAGGAGTTAGAAAAAAAACAACTTTACATTTACAGAAGGTTTGGTCAGTGTGGAAGTCAAGGTTGCAGATTTTGAGGTGCTTCAGAAAAAGTATAGTGGTTGACGATCTTCTGGACTATGTAGTTCCTGCCAAGATTTATCTTGATGGAGCTATACTTCTGTGATTATTGGGCATAATTAGGGGAAAGAGTTACCCCAAAGAAGAATTGAAAAGTATATGAATAAATAGGTAAGCTCAGCAGTGTTGAGTCAACATTGCAAAAGAAGAAATTAGCCGCTGGTGTTTGTGGCAAGCCTATGAAGAGGGCAGACTAGCCAATGCAACACCACCTACTCGGCTCAGTTCTCAGAAATGTTTTTGAAGGAGTTTGTCTCCCGGATTCTCTGTAATATATGGTATATGTGGTCTGAACGGTTGTGTCAGGTCACCATGACAGTGTTAGAATATGTCATCAGGTTTAATAAGTTAGCCATCATACTCCTACTTTGGTTCCTGAGCTAGAGAGCGAGTCCACAGACTCATTAAAGGACTCAATTATAATATTGAAATTTTGTACAACTCGGGAAGCTACAGGGTGATGCTTCATCTCGGCTAGTGGTAGAAATTGCCAAAATTTTAGAATGTATTCTAGATGAGGAAAAAAGGATGCTAAGGAGACCAATAGGTCTCGAGGTTTTAAAGGATTAAGCGGATTCTACTCTATAACTATAAATCATTATGACAGGGGCTCGGGTAGCCGGACAGCCCAATCAATATATCTGATTACTCAGGGTGCTCTAGTAAGTTCTTTTAATGCACTACCGACACAAGCTCTGTATAACGGTTATTCCAGATATCTAGCATAGACTCAGTATGAGCAGCTGAACCCTCAAAGGGATTGTTATGAATGTGGTAGTACTAGGCACATCATGGGAAACTTCTCTTAGACTTGGGAGAAACATATTTATAAAAGCACTCAGGCTACGTGCCCCATTGCAGTTACTACTCCACTTATATGACCAGCCAGAGGTAGGGGTCAGGATGTTAGAGTGGAGGTGAGACTCCTAGAGGTGGAGATCCAACCCATTGATATATTTTCTATGGTAAGGCTGAGGTCGCAACACCAGATGGTGTCATTACATGTACGTTCTTGAATTATTATAAAGCAACAATTTTCTTAACTTGATTCGGTTCTGAGTATCGAGGCAAGTCCTCCTATTGTACTCCACTTATGATTGAGCTTCGTAATTCTGAAATCTGCTTATGTGAATGCTCCTGTTGGGAGATTCGATGGAGATGGATATGTCTATCATTATGTGTTGTGACTTTGTTAAACGGAAAATATTTGAAAGAAGAAAATGAAAATTTTCAATTGGCACGCTGTGCATAATACTTGTGATTCCGAACTGAGGATGAGATCCTCGCATTTTAATATGATGAGAAATATTTAAACTGGGCTAAAAGCTGCGGTAGATGTTATATAAGGACAAGGTCCTTGCGGTGAAAAAAAATTATGTGTTTAAATGTTCCCTTGGTGAAATTAAAATTTGTACTATAGTACTTATCGGGAGTCATTTCTATTAGACTCATTTGAAAATTATTTTATGAATATCTTTGTGCATAATTTGCTAGATTTGTATTGTAATTATTGAGTTTTAGACTACGAGGTGAGTGCCCGAGGGATGTAAATTGTTACTCGTTAATTCGGCTAAGTAATTATGAGATCTTCATGCTTCGTTATTAGTGAACTAGAGGTTTGAAATGAGATTTTGTTAACATGAGGTTAATTGGTGATGTTGTAATATTTTATGAACAACTAGTAAGACCAGAGATGTGGTTATGGTCATACATATGATGTGTTTCATGTCAAGATATCATTGTGATAATGTTGTGCTTGTAATGTGGAGATTAGTGTTATTAATATATACATTGTGGCGCTTTGTTGGGTTGTGAACATGTTGTTAGGAGTTCATTTGGTGTTACTCTGGCAAGTGGATAGGCCCAATTACAGGGGAGACTCTGCCGAAATTTCTGAAAAATTTGGGAGTTAGAAAAATTTGGGATATTGAGATGTGCAAAGAAAGAGATAAGTTACATTATGTGTTTAAGGACATGCTCTACTTCTCATTTGAGGACGAATGACCCTAAGTGGGGGAGAATGTAATACCCCGTATTTGATGTGTCCACACGATATAGCCAGTCGACACTAATATCGTGTGTTGAAGCGAAAATCGGACCTTTCTGAAAATGATTGGAGTGTAAGAAATTTGGTCTTAAAGTTTACAAATATGGATAAAGGAAATAATCTCAATTGAAATGGTGTTGTCGGACTTATGTCGAATGCGGTAATGTGGGGTCAACCGCGAATATTTGTATAAAAGTAAAATCATCAATTTGGTAACCTGAGAATAATTCTTAATACGTTCGAGGACGAACGTTTATTTTAAAGGTGGAGAATGTCATGACCCAAAATGTCATCTTTAAATTAAATAATCATCTCGGTATTTTAAGACCTTGAAAAGCGGTATCAATAATTTCTCGACTTACGTGCGCAGTCCGTATAATTTCCCGGAAGGTTTTTATGTGAAAAATGGATTAAATTGTGAACTAGAGCTTTAAAACTCAACTGAGTTGACTTCGGTCAACATTTTGAGCAAACGAACCCGGATAAAAGTTTTGACCATTCCGATAGTTCTGTATCGTGATTTGGGACTTGATCATATGACCGAAATCGAATTCGGAGGTCCTTAAATCAAATTATCGCCATTTAACGGAATCTAGAAATCTAAAGCTAAAGATTTCTTGAGTTTGACCAGAGATTTGACTTTTGAGAAAAAGACCCCGGAATGGAATTTTGATGATTCCAATAGTTTCGTATGGTGATTTTGGACTTAGGCACAGGTTCAGATTTGGAAGTCTGTAGGATAATTCGGCGCAATTTGGCGAAAGTTGGAAAATAGAAGATTTTTGAAAGTTTGACCGAGGGTTGACTTTTTGATATCGGGGTCGGAATCCAATTCTGAAAATTTTCATAGCTTTGTTATGTCATTTATGACTTGTATGCAAAATTTAAAGTCATTCGGACCTGATTTGATAGGTTTTTGCATTGAATATAGAAGTTGGACGTTCTTAGATTCATTAGGCTTGAATTGAGGTGTGATCCACAATTTTAGAATTTTATGATGTGATTTGAAGTTTCGATTAAGTTCGTATGATGTTTTAGGACTTGTTGATGTATTTTGTTGTTGTCTCAAGGGTCTCGGGTGGATTTTCGAAGGTTAACGGATCAATTCGAACTTGTATTTATCTGCTGAAATTTTCTGGGCAGTTTCTGCATTTTTCGCATGTGTGAACAGTGACCGCACCTGCGTGAACAATATCCGTGTAAAGTAGCCATGTACAGTATCCATGAATAGTACACGCGTGAACAGTATTCGTGTACAGTATCCGTGAACAGTAATAGCGTGAACAGTAGCCCGAAAATTCTGGACAGTGTAAAGGATGAGCAGTCCGGTTTTCCTCATTTTTTTGACTTCCAAGCTCGGATTTTGGGCAATTTTGAGCGAGAAGTTACGGAAATTCTTGGGGTAAGTGTTCTTGACTCTCTTGTGATTATATTCCATGAATAAATCTTCATTTTTGGCTTTAGATTATTGATATTTGATGAGAAATGAAGGAATTTTCTAAAATTCCATAAAAATGAATTTTCAAGATTTGAACATCGATTAGGAGTCGGATTTGAGTAAAATTAGTTTGGTTGGACTCATAATTGAATGAGTTGTCCTATTTTGTGACTTTTGTCATATTCCGAGACGCGGGTCCCACAGGCGATTTTTGG
Source organism: Nicotiana tabacum (assembly GCF_000715075.1). Taxonomy (NCBI): domain Eukaryota; kingdom Viridiplantae; phylum Streptophyta; class Magnoliopsida; order Solanales; family Solanaceae; genus Nicotiana; species Nicotiana tabacum. The sequence continues at coordinate 54,611,901 of NC_134086.1, forward strand.
GTTAACTTCAGATTTTTTTGAAAAATTAGTATTTTTTATATGGAATTAATTCCTAAATATGTATTGAATGAATCAAGTTAATTGTGACTAGATTCGGGATATTTAGAGGCCGATTTCAGCGAAAAAGGCATTGCGGAGTAAGATTTTGCTCGAATTAAGGTAACTGTTATAAATCTGGTCTTGAGAGTATGAAACCCCGGACATTGTGTCGTATGACTATTTTGGAGGTGACGCACATGCTAGGTGACAGGCGTGTGGGCGTGCACCGTAGGGATTGTGACTTGGTTCGTCCCACGAGACTGTGGAATTAATTGGCCTACTTATTAATACATGTTCCCTCTGTTTTCATAATAATTTACTGTACTTCATATTAGAAATCATGTTTAGGCCTTATGTGATCATTGTTGTGTCCTGCGAGGTCGTATACTTACTGAATTAGCTGCTAATTGCTGTGTTGTACTCATTCATAACTTTCCTTGCTTATTATGCCTCCGTCTCTTGCTGTTCATTGTTGATACATGACATTGCCTCTGTTTGGGTTGTTTATATGATTTTTGAGAGCTCGGGAGACTGGAGAGATTGATGACTGAGTGAGGCCGAGGGCCTGATATGTGAGGATATTTATGGGATCAGGATGCATGCCGCAACATGTTGTTACTGATTTATGATTGAGTGAGCCCAAGGGCCTGAATGATTTATGCGACGAGTTGGCTTGTTATAGCGCTTGGGCTAAAGGAGCCCCTCCGGAGTCTGTACACACCCCCAGTGAGAGCAAGTACCTACTGAGTGCGAGTGATGAGTGCTGAGGGACTGGGAGGAATGAGTGAGTGTGAGGAATGAGTGAGTGTGAGGTTGGAGTGAATGGGAGGACAGAGTGACTGTTATTCTGAGAAAATACATTTACTTCATTACTGTTGCATCGCAGATGTCATATCACTATTATGAAAATTATTGGAAGATATTATTTACTGCTCAGTCAAATCTGATATCTGATTTATTGAGTACGTACTGATGTGACTTAAACTGTTAAATTGAAAGTATGACTACTCTTATTTGAAAGTTATTGAGATAATTGTATTTGCATAGCTCGTCACTACTTCTCAATTTCTTATTTATTTCTGTTACTTACTGATTTGGTGTACTCACGTTACCCCTTGTACCTCGTGTACAGATCTAGACACTTCTGGTCACGACAGTTGCTGATTGAGGAGTCAGACTCTGGAGACTATTGAGGCAGTTGCATGGCGTTCGCTGACATTGACTCTTCTTTCCTTTCATGTTGTACTGTTCTATATTTCCAGATAGTGTTTTATCAGTCGGATGTTGTTATCATGTAGATGCTCATGCACTCAGTGACACCGGATTTTGGGGATGGATTGTTTAGTACTTTTGGAGTTATATTTTGTTCTAAAAGGTTTTATTTAATATTAACTGCATCCGCCTTTATTTAAAAGTTCTACTGCGTTGAGATGTTGAGTTGAGGCTTTCCTTGTACCACGATATGCGCCATCAAGATGGGTGATATTTTGGGTTGTGATACCAATGAATATCAGTATTTTCTCACAATATAGGCCCTCGGCCTTACTCAGTCAAAAATCCTCACAAGCCACTCGGGCAATAGTAATACAGTGTTTCTCATCCCAAATATCATTTAAAAATATCATTTAAGTATTAAAACTGAGTAAACATGGCTGAGTACGAAAACAATGAAAAATAACATGACTGGGTTCAAGTTTAAAGTCAAAATAGTGAGGAAATATCAATAAAAAGCCCCGAACGGTTCAAATAGTTGGCACTAGGCCCAAATATGGCATTCAACCCAGATAATAATGATAGCAAATAGTTTTCAATCAAATACGCGGTAAAATCATCAATCGGGACGGACCAAGTCACGATCCCCAATAGTGCACGACCCTACGCTCGTCATCAAGCGTGTGCCTCACCTTAATATAGCACTACGATGTGCAATCCGGGATTTCAAACCCTTAGAACATCATTTACAATCATTACTCACCTCGAACTGGCTAAATCTCTAGTTCGTGATGCCTTTGCCCCTCGAATCGGCCTCCAAGCGCGTCTAATATATCCAAAATCAGAACGAGCATATCAAAATATGCTAAGGGAACGAAGCCCAAGCGAAAACAATCAATAAATGGCACAAATCCCGAAATTACCAAAACCCGACCCCCAGGGCCACGTCTCGGAATTCAATAATTTTTACATCAATAGGTTCCTTATCTCCCCACGAGTTCATACACATCAAAAGTTTTCAAATCCGACCCCAAATGGTCCTTCAAATGACCAATTAAAGGTCTAAATTTTCAAGCCCTAGTTTCCCCAATTTTCACCCTTAATTTCCATGATTTCTAGCTCTAATCCGTGAAATAATATCATAGGAATGAGTTTTAAGTCCAAATTCCTTACCTCAATGAAGTCTTCTTGAAACCTCTCTTTCAAATCACCCAAAAAAGCTCCCAAGCCGAAGTAGAAATGGTGAAAATAGCTCAAAATCGCGAATGAAATAACTTATATGTTCTGCCCAGACATTTTCGCATCTGCGGTTCCTCGCCCGCATCTGCGACATCGCAGATGCGGTTCTCCTAGCCGCTTCTGCGGAAATCAGTAACTTGCCAAAACTCGCATCTATGATAAGCCTCATCTGCGACTCCGCAGATGCGACCATCTTATCCGCTTCTGCGGTTCCTGATATTCTTCCAAAAATCCGCTTCTGCAACCCTTCTCTCGCATATGCGCTGCCGCACTTGCGGCCCCCAACCGCAGGTGCGAAAATACCAGAAGCAGCAATTCTGCAGCTGCAATAAATTTTAAACTTCTCTGTTAACCATCCGAAATCACCCCGAGGCCCCCGGGACCTCAACCAACAGCACAAATATATTCTAATACCTTATTCGAACTTGTGTCAATCTTCAAAACGTCTCAAACAACATCAAATCAACCAAAACACATCGGATTCGAGTCAAATTCCCTAATTTTTTCTAAATTACGCTTTCGATCAAAAACCCAACCAAACCACGTCTGAATGACCGAAATTTTTCACACACACCCCAAATGACTCAACGGAACTACTGCAACTCTCCGAATTCCATTCTGACCCCTATATCAAAATCTCGCCTACCAACCAGAAATAGCCAAAATATGAACTTCGCCAATTCAAGCCTAAATCTACTATGAACCTCTAAAATTCATTCCGATCACGCTCCTAAGCCACAAATCACCTCACGAAGCTAACCAAACTTTCGGAATTCACTTTCGAGCCCTCTAACATATAAGTCAATATCCGGTTGACTTTTCCAACTTAAGCTTCCTCAAAAGAGACCAAGTGTCTCAAACCTTACAAAAATCATTCTAGATTTGATCCGACCGACCCGGTACCACATAACACGGATAAACAAAGCATAAAGAAGCAGAAATGGAGAAAACAGAGCTGTAACTCATGAGACGACGGGTCGGGTCGTCACATTCTTCACAACTTAAAAAAACGTTCGTCCGCGAACGAATCAAGAAACATACCTGAAACCTCAAACAGGTGGGGGTATTTGCTCCGCGTCTCTCGCACGGTCTCCAAGGTAGCCTCCTCCACGGGCCGACCTCGCCACTGCACTTTCACTGAAGCTATATCCTTTGACCTCAACTTTCGAACTTGCCGACCCAAAATAGCTACTGACTCCACATCATAAGTCAAATAAACATCCAACTGAATCGTGCTGAAATCCAAAACATGAGACAGATCCCCAATATACTTCCGGAGCATAGGAACATGAAATATCGGATGCACACTCGACAAGATGGGTGGCAAAGCAAGCTCATATGCGACCTCCCCGATCCTCTGAAGCACCTCAAATGGCCCAATGAACCGAGGACTCAATTTACCTTTCTTTCCGAATCTCATAATAACCTTCATCGGCGAAACCTTCAACAAACCTTCTCACCAACCATGTAGGACACATCTCGATCCTTCCTGTCAGCATAACTCTTTTGCCTCGACTACGTTGTACGAAGCATCTCCTGAATTACCTTCACCTTTTTTAAAGCATCCTGCACCAAGTCTGTCCCTAATAGCCTAGCCTTATCGGGCTCGAACCAGCCAACTATAGATCTACACCGCCTCCCATACAAAGCCTCATATGGAGCCATCTGAATACTCGACTAGTAGCTATTGTTAAAAGCAAACTCCGGTAGAAACTGATCCCATGACCCTCCGAAATCAATGACACAAGCACGCAACATGTCCTCCAATATCTGAATCGTACGCTTGGACTGCCTGTCCGTTTGAGGATGAAAACTTTGCTCAACTCAATCCGATTACCCAACTCTCGCTGCACAGGCCTCCAAAACTGCGATGTAAACTAAGTGCCCCTATCTGAGATTGTGGAAACTGGGACACCATGCAACCGAACAATCTCTCGGATATAGATCTCTGCCAATCGCTCTGAAGAATAGGTAGTACATACTGGAATGAAGTACGCGGACTTGGTCAACCGATCCACAATCACCCAAATAGCATCGAACTTTCTCAAAGCCCGTGGAAGTCCAACTACAAAGTCCATAGTGATCATCTCCCATTTCCACTCTGAAATATCTATCTGCTGAAGCAAGCCACCCGATTTCTAATGCTCATATTTTACCTGCTGACAATTGAGACACCGAGCCACAAATCCCACAATGTCTTTCTCAGTTCTCCACCATCAATAGTGCTATCTCAGATCCTAATATATCTTCGCGGCACCCGGATGAATGGAATACCGCAAGCTGTGGGCCTCCTCAAGGATCAACTCTCGAAGCCCATTCACATTTGGCATACAAATCCTGCCCTGCATCCTCAACACCCCATCATCACCAATGGTCACATCTCTGGCATTATCATGCTGAACTCTATCCTTAAGGACAAGCAAATGTGGATCATCATACTGGCGCTCTCTGATGCAATCATATAACGAAGACCGAGAAACCACACAAGATAATACCCGACTAGGCTCCAAAACATCTAATCTCACAAACCGATTGGTCAGGGCCTGAACATCAACTGTAAGAGGTCTCTCCCCAACTGGAATATATGCTAAACTCCCCATACTCACCGCCTTTCGGCTCAAAGCAACGGCTACCACATTGGCTTTCTCGGGTGGTACAATATAGTGATATCATAATCCTTAAGTAACTCCAACCACCTCCGCTGCCTCAAATTGAGATCCTTCTGTTTGAACAAGTGTTGAAGGCTACGATGATCAGTAAACACCTCACAAGACACACCATATAGGTAATGCCTCCAAATTTTCAACGTGTGAACTATGACAGCCAACTCCAAATCATAAATGGGGTAGTTCTTCTCATGGGGATTCAACTGACGAGAAGCATAAGCAATAAATCTACCCTTCTGCATCAATACACAACCAATCCCAACTCTTGAAACATCACAATACACGGTATATAAACCTGAAGCTGATGGCAAAACTAACATTGGAGCTGTGGTCAAAGCTGTCTTGAGCCTCGAAAAGCTCTCCTCACACTCGTCTGACCATACAAATGAAGCACCCTTCTGATTCAACTTGGTCAAGGGCGATGCGATGGATGAGAATCCCTGAACAAACCGGCGATAATATCCTGCCAAACCAAGAAAGCTACGAATCTCTGTGGCTGAGGACGGTCTAAGACAACTCTGTACCGCCTCTATCTTCTTCGGATCAACTTGAATACCCTCGTTGAACACCACGTGCCCTAAGAAAGCCACTGAACTGAGCCAAAACCCACACTTGGAGAATTTTACATAAAGCTTCTCCTCTCTCAATCTCTGCAACACAACTCTCAAATGCTCCGCGTGCTCCTCCTGACTACGTGAATATACAAGAATATCATCAATGAAGACTATGACAAACGGGTCAAGATAAGGCCGGAGTACACTGTTCATCAAATGTATGAACACTGCTGGGCCATTAGTCAGCACAAAAGACATCACCAAGAACTCATAATAGCCATATCTGGTCCTTAAAGCACTCTTAAGAATATTCGAGTCCCTGATCTTAAACTGGTGATAACCTGAACGGAGATCAATCTTGGAGAACACTCTCGCTCCCTGAAGATGGTCGAATAAATCATCAATATGAGGCAAAGGATACTTGATCTTAATTGTTACTTTGTTCAATTGCCTATAATCAATGCACATTCTCATAGTTCCATCCTTCTTTTTCACAAATAGAACCGACGTACCCCAAGGTGACACACTAGGCCTAATGAACCCTTTATCAAGGAGTTTCTAAAGCTGCTCCTTTAATTCCTTCAACTCCGCTGGTGCCATACGATACGACGGAATAGAAATAGGCTGAGTGCCCGGCACCAGGTCAATACCGAAATCGATATCCCTATCCGGTGGAATGCTCGATAGGTCTGCAGGAAACACATCGAGAAAATCCCTCACAACTGGAACAGAATCAATATTGGGAGTCTTAGAACCGACATCCCTCACAAAGGCTAAATATGAAAGACAACTCTTCCCAACCATACGTTGGGCCTTCAAGAATGTGATCACTCTACTGGGAACATAATCAGTTACACCTTGCCACTCAATCCATGGCACACCCGGTATAGCCAATGTGACTGTCTTAGCATGACAGTCCAGAATAGCACGACATAGAGATAACCAATCTATGACTAAAATGACATCGAAATCCACCATACATAATAATAAAAGATCCACACGGGTCTTCAGACCCCCAATAGTCACCACACATGATCGGTACACACGGTCTACAACAACAGTATCACCTACCGGGGTAGATACATGAATAGGTAAAGCAAGAAACTCAAAGGACATACCCAAATAACGAGCAAAGTATGATGACACATAAGAAAAGGTGGAATTGAGATCAAATAATACTGAGGCATCTCCGTGGCAGACTGAAACAATACATGTAATAACAAAATCTGAAGCAATAACATCGGGTCTGCCTGGAAGTGCATAGAAATGGGCCTGACCGCTACCTGATCGACCTCCCCTCTAGGGCGAACCCTAGTTGACTGACCTCCACCCCTATCTGGGTGGGTGGGTGGTGGTGAAGTAACTGGCGCTGAAGCCGAAGACTATCCCCTCTGCTGAGATAAACTCGCAAGACAACGAGGGAACTGCCTCCACATATGACCTATCTCACCACACTCATAACAACTCCTAGGTGCTGGAGAAGGGGACTGAAGGGAACCCCTCGCACCGGAGTGACTAGAAAATGCACTCGACATAGAAGAGCCTTGAACTGATGGAGCACGGGACGAACTCTAAGCTGGAAGGGCACTAAGTGGTGACTGGCCCTAATGAGAACTGTGAGAACCATGACCCAATGACGCCCCCACAATAACCTAGGCGAGCTGGCTGAACATGCTTGAATGGACGGCCTCTGCCGTGCTGAAACTAACCTCTCGAAGGAGTACCACTATAACTATAGATCCTCGAGGCATCTTGGCCTCCCTCTCCTTTCGCTCTTGTCGACGAATGGACTTAATCTCACGGGCAATAACCACAACCTCCTCGAAAGTAGCACCAATCACCCTCTCCTTGGTCATGTGAATACGAAGCTGATAAGTGAGTCAATCAACAAACCTCTAGGTCCTCTTTATATCTGTCGAAAACATACAAATAGTGTGACGAGCTAACTCGGAGAACCTCATCTCGTACTGTGTCACAGTAATCTCTCCCTAACGCAACCACTCAAACTCTCTACGCAACTCCTCTCTACGGGACTGCAGCACATACTTCTCTAGAAAGAGAACAGAGAACTGCTGCCAGGTAAGGGGTGCTGCACCAATAGTCCTACACCTTTCAAAAGCCTCCCATCAAGTAAAGGCAGCTCCTAAAAACTGATAAGTAGTGAAAGCGACCCCACTGGTCTCTAGAATACCTGCTGTACGAAGCATCCTTTGGCACTTATCTAAGAAATCCTGTGCATCCTCGCCCTCTGCACCACTGAAGGTCGGAAGGGTGCAGTCTACCAAACCTCTCCAACCTACCCTACTTATCCTCCGGCATAGCAGGAACTACATAGTCCTGAGCAGCTGCAACCAGCTAGGCTGGATGTGCCCCCAGCGTCTGAAATCCCTACATGACCTGCTCAGGTGTGTTAGCAGCGGGAGTCTGATTGCCTCTCCCGGACTGAGAAGTAGTTGCGGTTGTAGTGGCCGAAACCGCCTGAGCTAGGCTTGTGCAAACATATAAGATTTGAGCCAAGGCCTCCTAAAGACCCGGAATCACAATAGGCATAGATGGTGCCTGAGCTGGTGTTGCAGGAGCGTCCACAACGGTGACTTGATCCTGAACTGGGCAGCTGGTGGATATGCAGGTGCTGCTCTAGCTGCTCTGCCCCTACCACGACCATGGCGGCGTCCTCGGTCTCTAGTGGCCACAATTGGTGGTATTGGGGGTCGTCCACCCGGATCAGTAGCGCGTGTCCTCACCATTTGTGAGAGAATAGAACAAAAGAAGTTTAGTACTCAGATCAACATGTTCGCACGACAAGAATTCCAAGAATATGAAGTTTTTCCTAAAGGTTCTGCAGCCTCTCGAGGATAAATACAGACGTCTCCGTACCGATCCACGAGACTCTACTAAACTTGCTCATGACTCATGAGACCTATGTAACCTAGGCTCTGATACCAACTTGTCACGACCCTAACCCGGACCCGGTCGTGATGGCGCCTTTTGTGAAGACAAGGCCAGCCGACACTTCCTATTTTCTAATTATTAATAGTTAAGCATTTAAGAAAACAGTCTAAATATGATAAAATAAATCCGAAATAAAAATGATAACATAAATACGCGGAAGAACACCCATACACAACCCTAACTAGGGTGTCACTAGTCATGAGCATCTATAAGTCATAATACATATCCACTAAGTCAACAAACTAGTGCAACTATCTGAAAAGAGATTGAAGTGATAAAGAAGTAGAAACGCGGGGCTGCGGACGCCAACAACTACCTCGTGAACTCCGAATGTCCGCCTGAAGCTAGAGGGATCAGCACTCGGGAGCGGTACGAGCTACGCCTGAATCTGCACACAAGGTGCAGGGAGTAAAGTGAGTACTCCAACTCAGTGAGTAACAAATGTAAATAATGACTGAAAGTAAGAAAATACATAAGGCATAAGACATTCTATAATGAAGCAGTAAAACCATTTAAAAGCAGTAAACCAGTGAAAATTTAAGTAATAATCCTTTTTCAACAAGTAAACAGGTAATTGACAGGAAATTAAGGTAAATTAAACAAATAGAAGTTCGCCCCTCGGGCACAGTATCAACAAATCCGCCCTTCGGGCAACATCTCAGAACAATACCAGCCCATCGGGCTCAATCTCATATCACAATGGGTACCCGCGCTCATTGGGGGTGCACAGACTCTTGGAGGGGCCCCTTACGGCCTAAGCGCAATATCAAGCCACCTCGTGGCGTACATATCTCAGGCCATCGACCTCAAATCAATATCAGTATTTCCTCACAACATAGGCCTTCGGCCTTATTTAATAAAAAATCCTCACAAGCCACTAGGGCAATAGTAAAATAGTATTTCTCAGCCCAAACATCATTTAAGTATTACAACTGAGTAAACATGGCTAAGTAAAGAAATAATGGAAAATAACATGTCTGGGTTCAAGTTTAAAGTCAAAATAGTGAGGAAATATCAATAAAAAGCCCCGAACGGTTCAAATAGTTGGCACTAGGCCCAAATATGGCATTCAACCCAGATAATAATGATAGCAAATAGTTTTCAATCAAATACGCGGTAAAATCATCAATCGGGACGGACCAAGTCACGATCCCCAATAGTGCACGACCCTACGCTCGTCATCAAGCGTGTGCCTCACCTTAATATAGCACTACGATGTGCAATCCGGGATTTCAAACCCTTAGAACATCATTTACAATCATTACTCACCTCGAACTGGCTAAATCTCTAGTTCGTGATGCCTTTTCCCCTCGAATCGGCCTCCAAGCGCGTCTAATATATCCAAAATCAGAACGAGCATATCAAAATATGCTAAGGGAACGAAGCCCAAGCGAAAACAATCAATAAATGGCACAAATCCCGAAATTACCAAAACCCGACCCCCAGGGCCACGTCTCGGAATTCAATAATTTTTACATCAATAGGTTCCTTATCTCCCCACGAGTTCATACACATCAAAAGTTTTCAAATCCGACCCCAAATGGTCCTTCAAATGACCAATTAAAGGTCTAAATTTTCAAGCCCTAGTTTCCCCAATTTTCACCCTTAATTTCCATGATTTCTAGCTTTAATCCGTGAAATAATATCATAGGAATGAGTTTTAAGTCCAAATTCCTTACCTCAATGAAGTCTTCTTGAAACCTCTCTTTCAAATCACCCAAAAAAGCTCCCAAGCCGAAGTAGAAATGGTGAAAATAGCTCAAAATCGCGAATGAAATAACTTATATGTTCTGCCCAGACATTTTCGCATCTGCGGTTCCTCGCCCGCATCTGCGACATCGCAGATGCGGTTCTCCTAGCCGCTTCTGCGGAAATCACTAACTTGCCAAAACTCGCATCTATGATAAGCCTCATCTGCGACTCCGCAGATGCGACCATCTTATCCGCTTCTGCGGTTCCTGATATTCTTCCAAAAATCCGCTTCTGCAACCCTTCTCTCGCATATGCGCTGCCGCACTTGCGGCCCCCAACCGCAGGTGCGAAAATACCAGAAGCAGCAATTCTGCAGCTGCAATAAATTTTAAACTTCTCTGTTAACCATCCGAAATCACCCCGAGGCCCCCGGGACCTCAACCAACAGCACAAATATATTCTAATACCTTATTCGAACTTGTGTCAATCTTCAAAACGTCTCAAACAACATCAAATCAACCAAAACACATCGGATTCGAGTCAAATTCCCTAATTTTTTCTAAATTACGCTTTCGATCAAAAACCCAACCAAACCACGTCTGAATGACCGAAATTTTTCACACACACCCCAAATGACTCAACGGAACTACTGCAACTCTCCGAATTCCATTCTGACCCCTATATCAAAATCTCGCCTACCAACCAGAAATAGCCAAAATATCAACTTCGCCAATTCAAGCCTAAATCTACTATGAACCTCTAAAATTCATTCCGATCACGCTCCTAAGCCACAAATCACCTCACGAAGCTAACCAAACTTTCGGAATTCACTTTCGAGCCCTCTAACATATAAGTCAATATCCGGTTGACTTTTCCAACTTAAGCTTCCTCAAAAGAGACCAAGTGTCTCAAACCTTACAAAAATCATTCTAGATTTGATCCGACCGACCCGGTACCACATAACACGGATAAACAAAGCATAAAGAAGCAGAAATGGAGAAAACAGAGCTGTAACTCATGAGACGACGGGTCGGGTCGTCACATTCTTCACAACTTAAAAAAACGTTCGTCCGCGAACGAATCAAGAAACATACCTGAAACCTCAAACAGGTGGGGGTATTTGCTCCGCGTCTCTCTCACGGTCTCCAAGGTAGCCTCCTCCACGGGCCGACCTCTCCACTGCACTTTCACTGAAGCTATATCCTTTGACCTCAACTTTCGAACTTGCCGACCCAAAATAGCTACTGACTCCACATCATAAGTCAAATCAACATCCAACTGAATCGTGCTGAAATCCAAAACATGAGACAGATCCCCAATATACTTCCGGAGCATAGGAACATGAAATATCGGATGCACACTCGACAAGATGGGTGGCAAAGCAAGCTCATATGCGACCTCCCCGATCCTCTGAAGCACCTCAAATGGCCCAATGAACCGAGGACTCAATTTACCTTTCTTTCCGAATCTCATAATAACCTTCATCGGCGAAACCTTCAACAAACCTTCTCACCAACCATGTAGGACACATCTCGATCCTTCCTGTCAGCATAACTCTTTTGCCTCGACTACGTTGTACGAAGCCTCTCCTGAATTACCTTCACCTTTTTTAAAGCATCCTGCACCAAGTCTGTCCCTAATAGCCTAGCCTTATCGGGCTCGAACCAGCCAACTATAGATCTACACCGCCTCCCATACAAAGCCTCATATGGAGCCATCTGAATACTCGACTAGTAGCTATTGTTAAAAGCAAACTCCGGTAGAAACTGATCCCATGACCCTCCGAAATCAATGACACAAGCACGCAACATGTCCTCCAATATCTGAATCGTACGCTTGGACTGCCTGTCCGTTTGAGGATGAAAAGCTTTGCTCAACTCAATCCGATTACCCAACTCTCGCTGCACAGGCCTCCAAAACTGCGATGTAAACTAAGTGCCCCTATCTGAGATTGTGGAAACTGGGACACCATGCAACCGAACAATCTCTCGGATATAGATCTCTGCCAATCGCTCTGAAGAATAGGTAGTACATACTGGAATGAAGTACGCGGACTTGGTCAACCGATCCACAATCACCCAAATAGCATCGAACTTTCTCAAAGCCCGTGGAAGTCCAACTACAAAGTCCATAGTGATCTTCTCCCATTTCCACTCTGAAATATCTATCTGCTGAAGCAAGCCACCCGATTTCTAATGCTCATATTTTACCTGCTGACAATTGAGACACCGAGCCACAAATCCCACAATGTCTTTCTCAGTTCTCCACCATCAATAGTGCTATCTCAGATCCTAATATATCTTCGCGGCACCCGGATGAATGGAATACCGCAAGCTATGGGCCTCCTCAAGGATCAACTCTCGAAGCCCATTCACATTTGGCATACAAATCCTGCCCTGCATCCTCAACACCCCATCATCACCAATGGTCACATCTCTGGCATTATCATGCTGAACTCTATCCTTAAGGACAAGCAAATGTGGATCATCATACTGGCGCTCTCTGATGCAATCATATAACGAAGACCGAGAAACCACACAAGATAATACCCGACTAGGCTCCAAAACATCTAATCTCACAAACCGATTGGTCAGGGCCTGAACATCAACTGTAAGAGGTCTCTCCCCAACTGGAATATATGCTAAACTCCCCATACTCACCGCCTTTCGGCTCAAAGCAACGGCTACCACATTGGCTTTCTCGGGTGGTACAATATAGTGATATCATAATCCTTAAGTAACTCCAACCACCTCCGCTGCCTCAAATTGAGATCCTTCTGTTTGAACAAGTGTTGAAGGCTACGATGATCAGTAAACACCTCACAAGACACACCATATAGGTAATGCCTCCAAATTTTCAACGTGTGAACTATGACAGCCAACTCCAAATCATAAATGGGGTAGTTCTTCTCATGGGGATTCAACTGACGAGAAGCATAAGCAATAAATCTACCCTTCTGCATCAATACACAACCAATCCCAACTCTTGAAACATCACAATACACGGTATATAAACCTGAAGCTGATGGCAAAACTAACATTGGAGCTGTGGTCAAAGCTGTCTTGAGCCTCGAAAAGCTCTCCTCACACTCGTCTGACCATACAAATGAAACACCCTTCTGATTCAACTTGGTCAAGGGCGATGCGATAGATGAGAATCCCTGAACAAACCGGCGATAATATCCTGCCAAACCAAGAAAGCTACGAATCTCTGTGGCTGAGGACGGTCTAAGACAACTCTGTACCGCCTCTATCTTCTTCGGATCAACTTGAATACCCTCGTTGAACACCACGTGCCCTAAGAAAGCCACTGAACTGAGCCAAAACCCACACTTGGAGAATTTTACATAAAGCTTCTCCTCTCTCAATCTCTGCAACACAACTCTCAAATGCTCCGCGTGCTCCTCCTGACTACGTGAATATACAAGAATATCATCAATGAAGACTATGACAAACGGGTCAAGATAAGGCCGGAGTACACTGTTCATCAAATGTATGAACACTGCTGGGCCATTAGTCAGCACAAAAGACATCACTAAGAACTCATAATAGCCATATCTGGTCCTTAAAGCACTCTTAAGAATATTCGAGTCCCTGATCTTAAACTGGTGATAACCTGAACGGAGATCAATCTTGGAGAACACTCTCGCTCCCTGAAGATGGTCGAATAAATCATCAATATGAGGCAAAGGATACTTGATCTTAATTGTTACTTTGTTCAATTGCCTATAATCAATGCACATTCTCATAGTTCCATCCTTCTTTTTCACAAATAGAACCGACGTACCCCAAGGTGACACACTAGGCCTAATGAACCCTTTATCAAGGAGTTTCTAAAGCTGCTCCTTTAATTCCTTCAACTCCGCTGGTGCCATACGATACGACGGAATAGAAATAGGCTGAGTGCCCGGCACCAGGTCAATACCGAAATCGATATCCCTATCCGGTGGAATGCTCGATAGGTCTGCAGGAAACACATCGAGAAAATCCCTCACAACTGGAACAGAATCAATATTGGGAGTCTTAGAACCGACATCCCTCACAAAGGCTAAATATGAAAGACAACTCTTCCCAACCATACGTTGGGCCTTCAAGAATGTGATCACTCTACTGGGAACATAATCAGTTACACCTTGCCACTCAATCCATGGCACACCCGGTATAGCCAATGTGACTGTCTTAGCATGACAGTCCAGAATAGCACGACATAGAGATAACCAATCTATGACTAAAATGACATCGAAATCCACCATACATAATAATAAAAGATCCACACGGGTCTTCAGACCCCCAATAGTCACCACACATGATCGGTACACACGGTCTACAACAACAGTATCACCTACCGGGGTAGATACATGAATAGGTAAAGCAAGAAACTCAAAGGACATACCCAAATAACGAGCAAAGTATGATGACACATAAGAAAAGGTGGAATTGAGATCAAATAATACTGAGGCATCTCCGTGGCAGACTGAAACAATACATGTAATAACAAAATCTGAAGCAATAACATCGGGTCTGCCTGGAAGTGCATAGAAATGGGCCTGACCGCTACCTGATCGACCTCCCCCTCTAGGGCGAACCCTAGTTGACTGACCTCCACCCCTATCTGGGTGGGTGGGTGGTGGTGAAGTAACTGGCGCTGAAGCCGAAGACTATCCCCTCTGCTGAGATAAACTCGCAAGACAACGAGGGAACTGCCTCCACATATGACCTATCTCACCACACTCATAACAACTCCTAGGTGCTGGAGAAGGGGACTGAAGGGAACCCCTCGCACCGGAGTGACTAGAAAATGCACTCGACATAGAAGAGCCTTGAACTGATGGAGCACAGGACGAACTCTAAGCTGGAAGGGCACTAAGTGGTGACTGGCCCTAATGAGAACTGTGAGAACCATGACCCAATGACGCCCCCACAATAACCTAGGCGAGCTGGCTGAACATGCTTGAATGGACGGCCTCTGCCGTGCTGAAACTAACCTCTCGAAGGAGTACCACTATAACTATAGATCCTCGAGGCATCTTGGCCTCCCTCTCCTTTCGCTCTTGTCGACGAATGGACTTAATCTCACGGGCAATAACCACAACCTCCTCGAAAGTAGCACCAATCACCCTCTCCTTGGTCATGTGAATACGAAGCTGATAAGTGAGTCAATCAACAAACCTCTAGGTCCTCTTTATATCTGTCGAAAACATACAAATAGTGTGACGAGCTAACTCGGAGAACCTCATCTCGTACTGTGTCACAGTAATCTCTCCCTAACGCAACCACTCAAACTCTCTACGCAACTCCTCTCTACGGGACTGCAGCACATACTTCTCTAGAAAGAGAACAGAGAACTGCTGCCAGGTAAGGGGTGCTGCACCAATAGTCCTACACCTTTCAAAAGCCTCCCATCAAGTAAAGGCAGCTCCTAAAAACTGATAAGTAGTGAAAGCGACCCCACTGGTCTCTAGAATACCTGCTGTACGAAGCATCCTTTGGCACTTATCTAAGAAATCCTGTGCATCCTCGCCCTCTGCACCACTGAAGGTCGAAGGGTGCAGTCTACCAAACCTCTCCAACCTACCCTACTTATCCTCCGGCATAGCAGGAACTACATAGTCCTGAGCAGCTGCAACCAGCTAGGCTGGATGTGCCCCCAGCGTCTGAAATCCCTACATGACCTGCTCAGGTGTGTTAGCAGCGGGAGTCTGATTGCCTCTCCCGGACTGAGAAGTAGTTGCGGTTGTAGTGGCCGAAACCGCCTGAGCTAGGCTTGTGCAAACATATAAGATTTGAGCCAAGGCCTCCTAAAGACCCGGAATCACAATAGGCATAGATGGTGCCTGAGCTGGTGTTGCAGGAGCGTCCACAACGGTGACTTTATCCTGAACTGGGCAGCTGGTGGATATGCAGGTGCTGCTCTAGCTGCTCTGCCCCTACCACGACCATGGCGGCGTCCTCGGTCTCTAGTGGCCACAATTGGTGGTATTGGGGGTCGTCCACCCGGATCAGTAGCGCGTGTCCTCACCATTTGTGAGAGAATAGAACAAAAGAAGTTTAGTACTCAGATCAACATGTTCGCACGACAAGAATTCCAAGAATATGAAGTTTTTCCTAAAGGTTCTGCAGCCTCTCGAGGATAAATACAGACGTCTCCGTACCGATCCACGAGACTCTACTAAACTTGCTCATGACTCATGAGACCTATGTAACCTAGGCTCTGATACCAACTTGTCACGACCCTAACCCGGACCCGGTCGTGATGGCGCCTTTTGTGAAGACAAGGCCAGCCGACACTTCCTATTTTCTAATTATTAATAGTTAAGCATTTAAGAAAACAGTCTAAATATGATAAAATAAATCCGAAATAAAAATGATAACATAAATACGCGGAAGAACACCCATACACAACCCTAACTAGGGTGTCACTAGTCATGAGCATCTATAAGTCATAATACATATCCACTAAGTCAACAAACTAGTGCAACTATCTGAAAAGAGATTGAAGTGATAAAGAAGTAGAAACGCGGGGCTGCGGACGCCAACAACTACCTCGTGAACTCCGAATGTCCGCCTGAAGCTAGAGGGATCAGCACTCGGGAGCGGTACGAGCTACGCCTGAATCTGCACACAAGGTGCAGGGAGTAAAGTGAGTACTCCAACTCAGTGAGTAACAAATGTAAATAATGACTGAAAGTAAGAAAATACATAAGGCATAAGACATTCTATAATGAAGCAGTAAAACCATTTAAAAGCAGTAAACCAGTGAAAATTTAAGTAATAATCCTTTTTCAACAAGTAAACAGGTAATTGACAGGAAATTAAGGTAAATTAAACAAATAGAAGTTCGCCCCTCGGGCACAGTATCAACAAATCCGCCCTTCGGGCAACATCTCAGAACAATACCAGCCCATCGGGCTCAATCTCATATCACAATGGGTACCCGCGCTCATTGGGGGTGCACAGACTCTTGGAGGGGCCCCTTACGGCCTAAGCGCAATATCAAGCCACCTCGTGGCGTACATATCTCAGGCCATCGACCTCAAATCAATATCAGTATTTCCTCACAACATAGGCCTTCGGCCTTATTTAATAAAAAATCCTCACAAGCCACTAGGGCAATAGTAAAATAGTATTTCTCAGCCCAAACATCATTTAAGTATTACAACTGAGTAAACATGGCTAAGTAAAGAAATAGTGGAAAATAACATGTCTGGGTTCAAGTTTAAAGTCAAAATAGTGAGGAAATATCAATAAAAAGCCCCGAACGGTTCAAATAGTTGGCACTAGGCCCAAATATGGCATTCAACCCAGATAATAATGATAGCAAATAGTTTTCAATCAAATACGCGGTAAAATCATCAATCGGGACGGACCAAGTCACGATCCCCAATAGTGCACGACCCTACGCTCGTCATCAAGCGTGTGCCTCACCTTAATATAGCACTACGATGTGCAATCCGGGATTTCAAACCCTTAGAACATCATTTACAATCATTACTCACCTCGAACTGGCTAAATCTCTAGTTCGTGATGCCTTTGCCCCTCGAATCGGCCTCCAAGCGCGTCTAATCTATCCAAAATCAGAACGAGCATATCAAAATATGCTAAGGGAACGAAGCCCAAGCGAAAACAATCAATAAATGGCACAAATCCCGAAATTACCAAAACCCGACCCCCAGGGCCACGTCTCGGAATTCAATAATTTTTACATCAATAGGTTCCTTATCTCCCCACGAGTTCATACACATCAAAAGTTTTCAAATCCGACCCCAAATGGTCCTTCAAATGACCAATTAAAGGTCTAAGTTTTCAAGCCCTAGTTTCCCCAATTTTCACCCTTAATTTTCATGATTTCTAGCTCTAATCCGTGAAATAATTGCATAGGAACGAGTTTTAGGTCCAAATTCCTTACCTCAATTAAGTTTCTTTGAAACCCCTCTTTCAAATCGTCCAAAAAAGCTCCCAAGCCGAAGTAGAAATGGTGAAAATAACTCAAAATCCCAAATGAAATAACTTATATGTTCTGCCCAGATATTTTCGCATCTGCGGTTTCTCGTCCGTATCTACGACATCGCAGATGCAGTTCTCCTAGCCGCTTCTGCGAAAATCACTAACAAGCCCAAAATTGCATCTGCGACTCCGCAGATGCGGCCATCATAACCGCTTCTGCGGTTCCTGACATTCTTCCAAAAATCCGCTTCTGCGGCCCCTCTCTCGCATATGCGGCACCGCACCTGCGGCCCCCAACTGTAGGTGCAAAAATACCAGAAGCAGCAATTCAGCAGCTGCAACAAATTCCAAACTTTTTCGTTAACCATCCAAAATTACCCCGACGCCCCCAGGACCTCAACCAACATCACACACATATCCTAATACCTTATTCAAACTTGTACCAATCTTCAAAACACCTCAAACAACATCAAGTCAACCATAACACATCGAATTCGAGTCAAATTTCTTAAATTCATCCAAATTATGCTTTCGATCAAAATCCCAACCAAACTATGTCCGAATGACCTGAAATTTTGCACACACACCCCAAATGACTCAACCAAACTACTGCAACTCTCCGAAATCCATTCCGAACCCTATATCAAAATCTCGCTTACCAACCGGAAATCGCCAAAATATTAACTTCGCCAATTCAAGCCTAAATCTACTACGAACCTCCAAATTTCATTCCGATCACGCTCCTAATCCATAAATAACCTCCCGAAGCTAATCTAACCCTCATAATTCACTTCCGAGCCCTCTAACACATAAGTTAACATCCGGTTGACTTTTTCAACTTAAGCTTCCTCAAAAGAGACTAAGTGTCTCAAACCTTACCAAATCATTCCGGATTCGATTCGATCGACCCGATACCACATAACACAGATAAACAAAGCATAAAGAAGCAAAAATAGGAAAAACGGAGCGGTAACTCATGAGACAACGGGCCGGGTCATCACATAAAATATGAAACTAAAGAATAATTTTATATTTATCAAGCACTGATGTGTTGAGAAAATATGAAAAACACAAATGACATGTTTCATCAATTTTACAGCTTCTAGTATCCCAAATATATATATTCAACTCTTTCCACTTCAGAACAAAGTTAAAAAATTATTCATTGGATTATTATTTTGAAGATTTGGAATTAGACGCCAAAGAGAAATATTTTGGCAAAATGAAAGAGTGGGGGTCAGTGTCCCGTCACATAGGATTGACACGGTAGCTGAATTGTAATTATTAAATAAAAAGTAGGACACAACAGTGGTGTTCCACATGTTGAGAACTAAGTAATAGTGTTCAAGTGAAGGTTTATCAGTTTATGTAAATAAGTAATATCTCTAATAAGGAAGCCTAACCCAAAGTAATTGCAACATACTAAAGCTTTTTAATGAATCATAGTGGAAACAAGAAATGAGTAATTTTATGTCGTAGTAATCAATCTAACACGAAAGAGCCATGCCTAGAATGTCTAGTCAGGCATTTTCTTTCTACCACCAGATTGCTTTGCATGAAATAAACTATAACATAAAGAATAACCAAATAGATCAGTCTGGTCAATTTGTGCATAAAAACGCAATATGTTTCATCTACCCTCATATACTGAATTCACCTTCAAAACAACCTTATGGTTCGCATTTTATTACAGTTCTCATCGAAGAATAATTCAGACAAAAAATATATCAGTACTACAATTTAATACTTATAGTGTCATGCATATGCATAAGCATATGAATGTCATGTCATACATAGGTACATGTGTTCATAACATCATCAAGCCTCTGAGGGCATCCCATTATATCATCTCAGCCACAATGGGCAAAATCATTATCGTATACCAGCTGATTAGGTGGTGGCGCGTATATAACGCCATAACCTTTCCCATATACATATATATACGTGTATATACCGCCATAACCTTTTTCCATATCCCATATACATATATATACATATATACGCATATATAACTCCGTTTGAGTCATGAGTACATGCACATGTAAATGAATGCAATTGCACGAGAAGTACGTCAATTGGACATAGAATTTATGTATCATTTAGAATAAAATTAACATTTTCCATTATAAAATGAGAAAATATAATTTCTTCAAAATCATGAATAAATAATCTTTTATAAAGTTAACTCCCTAAACATTTGAAAACTCACCGTACAAATTTCACTGTAAGTCAATGGACTCAAAAGAAGTCCTAAACAAGGTGTTACATGCGCCCTGGGATGACTAATGCAAATATACAATATTTGTATAATCTAGAGAAATAAAAATATTTTTAAAATTATTTGGAAGCTAAAATTTTTCGGAATGTCATAAAACTCAATAGGCCTCTCGGATAAATCTTTTGATTACAAATTATACTTTTTGATTTTAAAGTAATAAAAAGACATTGTCAAAGTTTTGACGTGAAAAATGAAATAAAAGGGAGACCTCTATCTATAGGTCATGTGAATTTCTTATACCATTGTGAAAGAAAAGTTGTTTCAGAGATCAGAACTGAGACCTGCAAGGGTCCCCACTTTGCCAAAAACTTTTTCCTTATGCATATAATCTGAGTGAAGTCGTATTAATGGAAATTTTTCTTAAACTTGGCTATAAACATGATCTGTTTCTTTTTCCTATTTATGCTTTGTACTTGGCTGCACTCACATGAGGAATATAAGATATGTAAAAGATATTTTCAAGTGATGCATTAGCAGTCCTCTGAACAGTAGTCACTTAATTAGAAATCATTGCTGGTTGGAGAATACGTATTTCGGATAAACTTTATCAAATACGTATTTTTCTGAGACTCATGAACAGACGGTAGAATAATAAGACTTATGGGAGAATAAGAGTATACACGTCTCTAGCATTTCTAAAAATGGAGTAATTTATGAAAATTGTACATTTGCTTGTTTCGTTTGAGTCGATAGATCATGCCAAAAAGAAAGAAGAAGGGATGACCTTAACATACCTGACCATGAAACCTCAAAGGACTGTTGCTATTCCAGGAGATCATAACTAGCATCCATGTTTTATCACTTGTCAAAGAAACACCTCTCCTAGCATTAATTTCACTTTCCATATCCATATCAGTACTTGTCACTTACGAATTATTTGCTTTGTTACACTAATAGCTGGTTACTAGTTCATGAGATTAAGTTATCCGTACAGTAACCAAACATCAAGCTTTTTGATAAGGAATAACCAAATATCAACACGACATCAAACAAGTTTGTACATTTTTATGTTGACATCTAACCTCAGAAAGGATACCTCAAATACCAAAACGTGATGAGATTTTTTTTTTTTTTTTGGACAGAAGTTCCAGTGGCACCCTACATATTGCCACCTTATCAAATGCCTTTAAGAGTCATCAAATTTAGCGAGGGTGATGCCACGTCAAAAACTAATTAACCTTATCCAAATAAATTAATTAGTTAGTTAATCTTACACTAAAATTATTAATTATCCCATTATCCATATAATTAAAAATTACCCCAAATTACTTAAAATACTACTTATTTTTAACATACTTTATATATCCTACTATCATGTTCATGTGGTACCATATAAAATAAATACATACACTATTAGTATATTAAAACATCCATGTATATATATATATTCTCTACTTCTAATTTTCCTATTCTCATATAAAAAGTAAAATTTTCGTACTCTTAATTCTTAAAATGATAAAAAGAAGCCTTCTTTTCTTGTGAGAAAATAATTTCTATCTTTACAATAAAGAAAATCTCATAAATTTTCTTATATTATGTGTATAATTGAAGTAGTAATATTAATAACTATATAAAATCTTTTTTTATAAACTATTTTACAAAATTATTTCACTCAAAATACCATATATAGCGATGTTAATGTTGTTCAAAAATTTTCTAGATAGGGGACATAAAATTTAAACGACAAATAAAAAGGGATAGGAGGGAGTGTTCATAATTTTTGTAGCTTGTTCTAAAAGAGGACATGTTATTTTGTTCTTGGTAAAGTACAACTACCCTTGCTAAATAAATGGTCTTGCAATAAGGAACCTATGCTTTGAACAATGGACATGGTTGGTTTATTCTGATTCCTAAACATCTGGTTACAAAAGAAATTCTCACGGAGATAAGCAAATGGTCTTACAATAACATAGTCACGAATCCTTTATAATCTCATAATGGTCTTAATCCCTTCGATCTCATATGAGTTAGTATGACTTAACCTAATATTAAAGTACTGGATGTAACACCTAACCTTAACCATCCACATGTACAAATGAACATTGTCCAGAACCCGTCACAATTGGTCATAGAACAGGCTCAGTTGTAGCTTCGTATGTGATGGAATGATCTAGATGAAGACGGTCGGGATTGGGTAAAAGAGCAGTTGGGTGCCCTTATAGACATTATGGAAATCAAATCGGGGGAGGATCTAATCAAGGCTTTGGTAACATTTTGGGATCATGTCCACAGTGTTTTCCATTTCTCAAATTTTGAGCTCACCCCTACTCTGGAGGAAATAGCCGGATATATTGACTTTGGCCTGGACTTGAGGAAACATCAACTTATCTTCCCAATGTCTCCCTCTGTGCACAAATTCTTATATCTCTTGAATATCAGTAAGCAAATGAAGAAGGCCCATGTAAACACAAGATGTTGTTCCTTCTACCTTTTGTATTTCAGGGTTGGGCACTCAGTTGGGTTCGAAACGCATGAAAAAGGGATTAAACAACAAACTGGATAAGAGCATCTGGCAAATTCATCATCAGTTCACTTTCATTGTGGCGCTTTTAGGAATTATAGTCTTTCTGAATGCAGAAGGGATAATAGATATCGGTATGGCCAGAATTGCACAAACCCTCGTTACTAAAAAAGATCACACATTTTCTCCGTTAGTGCTGGCAGACATTTATCGAGCATTAACATTTATCGAGCTATGGTTCAAGTAAAGATAACTTCATCAAGAGTTACGAGGAAAGGGTTAGAGACTACAATGCTCCAGAAGGGTTTGAAGCCTGGGTCTCCCACTTGAAAACTCCAAGAGCAAGTCAGGTCAAGTGGACTATAGGATGGCTCCCGGTGACGAAAATTATATATATGACGGCTACAAAGGGTTACCTAATGTTGATGGGTTTGAGGAGTGTCCAGCCATACGCACCGCTGAGGGTTTTGAGGCAGTTAGGAAGATATCAGGTGGTGCCCGATGATGAAGATCTAACCACCCAGGTCATTGAGCTATATCCAGAAGCTACATTGCCCGAAGATTTAGTCCAGCAGGATTGGAATGGTTGCCGATATCTGAAAAATGGCACCCAAGTACCGGATGTTGCAAAAGGGGAAGGTGGATCTAGATTATGCGGTGTGGTTTGAGAGAAGGTCTTATGCAAATAATGAGCCCGAGCCTGAGAGGCCTGCCAACAGACTTCATGTTTAGGCTTTTGATGATAAAGTCCGAGAAAGGATGGCCTAGGGAGAAAAGGAGAAAAAATATCAAACCGCCATTCACACCCTAGAAGAAATATTGAGAAACGTCGAATTTGATAATGATCTTCAGGCGCAAGAAGTGTAAGGTGAAAGGAGGAGGTTAGCCCAAAAAAATGAATCCCTCCGAGCCCAAATTCAAAAGATGAAAATAGCAGCTGAGAACACTGCCAGAAGTGAAAAAGATGAGAAACTTATAGAAAACCTCATGCGGAAAGTATGTGACTATGGATTTGATTTGGAAAAGACTAAAGGTGAACTAGCAAAGGCCAGAGCAAAGTTAGCTAAGAATACAGAGGGATGGGAATGCTTCGTTTGACAGTTGAAGGAAAAGTACGACAAAGGAATCATGGGTCTGAAGAAAAAGATCAATACCCTTAAGAGCGAAATGACCAAGCAGAGAAGAGACTTAAAATTAGAAAGAGAACACTGCTATGCCCTGATGTCACAACTAGAAGAAGACCTGCAACAACTGCAAGAGAAAAATCATACGGCCACATAGATTTTGGAGGCCAGATCTCAACAGATTGGACAGTTGCTAAACGAGAAGGGTATCATAAGGGAGAGGGTTAGAAGGATTGATGACTATATTGTGATGAAGTGCAATGAATGCGAGGACATGACCAAGTCCATGGTCTTTACTTCAGTTATAATTTTTGTCCGTCAGATAATGGATGACCTATATCGCTTTCAAGAAGATATGGCACGTAGGCCCGCGACGTGACTGACTGATGTCCCGCGGGCCCCCAGAGCAGTAGTTGAGGCACTTATGTATTTCTGATTTTATTTTTCAAGTTTGTATTTGCAGTTTCATTTGGAGTCTATTAGTCCACCTTCGAGTCTGTATTTTCATTTTCTTTTGGAGTCTGTTAGTCCACTTTCGAGTCTGTATTACAGTTTTGTTTAGAGTCTGTTAGATTTTTATGTTTAAGTTTGTAGGACGGAGTCGTTGTAATAGAGGAAAATCAGAATGTTTTATTTTATGAAAACTTGAAAACCCAAAAATATTTCTTTCTTTTATTTTGCATTTATCCCCCGAACTACGCAAAGATCTAATTTATGCGGCATCACGATACGTAGGCAATCCCTATATTCGATTATAACCATAAAATAAAAAAGAAAAAAAGAGAAACTAAAAATAAAAAGAAACTGAGTGGAGAGGAAAAAGGGCAAATGAGGGAACAAAAGCGAGAGAAAAATAAAAGGGAAGCGACAAGAACCAAGTGGGAAAGGTCAATAGTGACTAAAGAAAAGTAAGGGTGAAAAGAAAAGAAAAGAGAGATGAGGAAGTGCAAACTGAAAAGAGCTAGTTAAAGCCGGGATAAAACATGCAGTCATTCATATACATAGTAGAAACTTTTAATTGTTCAGGTGCATTGCATCCCAAACGTACGGTTGCCTATCTGTTAAATCTTAAACACTAACAAGTTTGTTATTTCATTGAGAACAGGAAGGTGGTTAGTTTGTTTGGCATTCTGGAAACCCACCCATACAATACCAGGTCTAAACACAACTTGATCATGGCTGGCAAAGAATTGGACGCGAGTATTATTGACCCGCTGAAAGAGGAAGAGGAATCTGAGCCCACTTTGAAAGAGGAGTTACATAAGCTGAAGCAACAAATGGCCGAAATGTACCATGCATGGATGAAAAGGCATCCTCCACCATCACACCCTGCCAACCCTGCTTTCATCCCACCATTGGCTGAATCTCAAAAGCCCCCCACTGTTGATTTATCCCCACAACACGCACCCAGCTTCACCCCTTACCACCACTATCATGGCACCACTTCCCAAACCACCCAAGCTCCACCAGCCAAAGAAACCACATACCCCCTCCGCCAGCTACCCCTGTTTGCGTAGCACCTCCACTAACTACACTCTATCGATCTTCTAGTGAGTCGGTATTCCAACCTAAGATAACCAGTACTATGCCCTAGAGCCCACTTTCAAAGTCCCGGATCACTACTCCTACACTCCCCACTTTGAGCTTCCTGTTGAAACTGAGAAGCCACCCAAAAACATGGATCACGAGGAGATATTTAGGAAGGTAAAGAGCTTGGAGCAATCGCTGAGAAATATGCAAGGGTTAGGGGGCCAAGTGAGCATGGCTTATAAGGATCTATGCTCGTTTCATGATGTCTAGCTACCTGTTGGATTCAAAATGCCCAAGTTTGATTTATATGATGGGCACTGAGACACCGTGGCCTACTTGAGAGGATTTTGCAGCAAAATGAGGGGAGCCAATAGGAAAGATGAACTGTTGATGGCATATTTCAGCCAAAGTCTGAGTGGTGCAGCATTGGAGTGGTACACCCGCCAGGACAACAACAGGTGGTACACTTGGGATGATCTGGCCCAAGCGTTTACTCGGCATTTCTAGTATAATGTAGAGATTGTCCCAAACCGATTGTCTTTGACTAAGATAGAGAAAAAGCCCAGTGAGAGTTTCAGAGAGTATGGCTTTCACTGGAGAGAACCGGCAGCACGTGTTAACCCTCAAATGGAGGAAGATGAAATGGTGGAGTATTTTCATCAGGCCAGGGAGCCTACTTACTTTGGTCATCTGATCTAGACCATAGGTAAGTCTTTCAATGAAGTGGTTAAGATGGGAGGAATGGTAGAGGAAGGACTCAAATCGAGCAAGATCATGAGTTACTCTGCCATCAAAGCAACTACGCAAGCAATTCAGAATGGCACCAAGGGCGTGTTAGGGAAAAAAGAAGAAAGAAGATGTTGCTATGATCGTCTCAGGATCGTGGCATGGCCTAACGGGTCCGCCTCACTAATATACCCAGCCTCGACCCCAGCCTCAAACCTACACCCAAACTTCATATGATCCACCCCAACCCTACTTCCCACCACCAGAGCCTCAGTATTCAGTCAGGCTACCCCAATATCATGTCCACCACGCACAAACATATGCTCAACCCCCTCTTTACCTGCAATGGCGTGCATCAGCTCCACAAAATCCTTACCCCCTCCATGAGTATACCGAAACCCTACTATTCTAGGCTTTCGTCCCAAGCCAGAGTATAGATATAAAAGGCTGAAGCGGAAGAAAACTTTCACCCTGCTTGGGGAATCTTATACCAGCTTATTTCAGAGGTTGAGGCAGTTAAATGTTCTAAGGTCAATTGAGTCAAAATTAACAAGCCCCCCTCCAAAGAACCTGGATTATTCCCTTAAATGTGCATATTATTCTGATGCTCCGGGGCACAAAATAGAAAAATGTTGGCATTTGATGAATGCCATCCAGGAGCTCATTGATACAAACCAAATTGTGGTCCAGAGTCCGGAAACTCTGAACATCAATTAAAATCTATTGCCAGCCCATGCCGAAACGCACATGATTGAGATAGTGCATAAGGATGGGGAGCCCAAGAAGCCTTCAAAGTTTGTTATGATGATCCGTGCCATTGAAAGTAAGCTAGTCAAAGCTCCAGTTGTTACAAAGGCCACATCTTCGATAGCTGAAGGGCTGACAGACAAGCCAAGCAAACCAATGACAAGCCGCCTGTGGTAGTCTTGTAGGGGTTTCCAGATGATGTTGAAACAAAGCAAGGAAATCCAAAAGTGGTCGTGTCGAGGGTAGCAAGTAAGCCTGTCATTATCGTGGAAGGGGCTTGCATTGCCTTTGTTATTATTAAATATGTGATCCAGTTGCCAATAGATAACACCAAGGCTATTCCATGGAATTACAAGCGGGTGATAGTAACTTATAAAGGGAAGGAAGTGGAAGAGGAAGTTAATGAAACCCAGGGCTTGAATCGTTTGGGGAGATGCTTTGCCTCTGAGGAGTTAAGGAAAGCTAAGCCACTGACAGATAGTCCAATTCTAGTGAAGAAACCAATCACCGAAGAGGAGGCGAAAGAATTTTTTAGAAAAATGAAGGTGCAGAATTACTCCATAGTAGAACAATTGAGAAAGGCCCCCGCTCAAATTTGTCTTCTATCATTGTTGATACATTCAGACGAGCAGCACCGAGCCCTCATGCAGATTCTGAATGAAGCTCATGTCCTTAACAAGATCACAGTGAACTATTTGGAGAAAATTTCCAATAAGATATTTGAGTCAAACAATATCACCTTCTCAGATGATGAGTTGCCTTTGGAGAGTACGGAACACAATCGGGCTCTTTATCTCACAGTGAAAAACGAAGATTCTGTGGTCACAAGGGTGTTAGTTGACAATGGGTCCAGTGCAAACATTGGCCCTCTCTCCACTCTGCACAAGTTGAAAATTTATGTTGAGCGGATCCACAAGAACAATGTATGTGTCCGAGGTTTTGACGGAGGGGGAAAAGATTCCGAGGTTTTTAGTTGCATTCTTGCATGCATTAAAGCATAGAAAATAAAAGAAATCAAAAAAATCCATACATTGCATATTAGATTATGTGCTCGTATTTTAAGATTAATTTGGTTATCTAATTGTCGTTAAAATAAAAATCACAAAAAATATATTATTCATTTTACATTTTAGCCTTTAATGTTGAATTAGTAATTTTCCTTTCTTCAATTCAGGATTAGCTAATTTTACAATTTGATAATTATTTTAATTTTTCAACTTAGATTAATTTAGGATTTTTATTAATTAGAGAAAAAGAAAAGGAAAAACAAAAGGAAAAGAAATTTGAAAAATAGGACTTGTTTTTAAACCTAAAATTGGGCCAATTTATACTCAAAATCTGTCCAGCTATGCCCAATTCCCCTTTCACTCGGTCCAGCTTCCCCCTAGTTACCAGAACGACGTTGTTTAGCTATTTTGATCCCAACCGTTGATCTTCAATGATCTAACGGTTGGGAACTGAGCCTCATTTACCCTTATATATGTGACGACCCGGCCGGTCATCTTAAGATATTATGCCCCGATCCCCTATTAACTGCTTTCCCCAAGTTTAAATATGCTATTTTGATTTGCTGGGATGTTCGGTTTTGAGTTTCGGAGAGTTTTGGGACACTTAGTCCCTAAATGAGAGCTTAAGTGTTGGAAAGTTGATCGTAGTCGGAACAGTGTGAAAACAGCCTCGGAATGGACATCCAATAGTTCCGCTAGCTCTGTTAGGTGATTTCTGGCTTAGGGGCGTGATCAAATTATGGTTTGGAGGTCCGTAGCTAATTTAGGCTTGGAATGCCGAAAGTTGAATTTTTGAAGTTTCCGGTCCGATAGTGAGATTTTGATCCGAGGGTCAGAATGGAATTCCAGAAGTTGGAGTAGCTCCGTAGTGTTGAATGTGACGTGTGTGCAAAATTTCAGGTTATTCGGACGAGGTTTGATAGACTTTTTGATTGAAAGCGTATTTTGAGAATATTGGAGTTCTTAGACTTGAAATCCATGGTTAATTCGAAGTTCTGATGTTTTTTAGGTATTCTAAGGATTGGTACAAGTTTGGATAGTTGTTTGTGACTTGTTGGTGCCTTTGGTTGAGGTCCCGTAGGCCTCGGGATGATTTCGGATGGTTGACAGAAGAATTTTGGGAGTTGGAAGGTTGTAGCTTCAGCTGATATCTGTCATAACTGCACTTGCGGTTGGGTTCCGCATGTGCGGAGCCACAGAAGTTGCTATTACATCGCAGAAGAAGAAAAAGGGAGAGCCAGCATAGACCACAGAAGCGGCCGCTCCATCGCAGAAGCGCATCCGCAGAAGTGGACTCCTTGCTCGCAGATGTGGAAACTGTCGCAGAAGCGAGATCTCTTCTCGCACCTACGGGACCGCAGGTGCAGCTCATCTGGTCGCAGATGCGAAACTTGCTGGACAGAATGTTTTAAGTTTTGAAAATGGGACTTTGTCCTATTTTCCATTTTTGCAAATTTGGATCTCGGGAAGAGGCGATTTTCGGGAGATTTTTGAGAGAAATAACGGGGTAAGTGTTCTTAACTTAATTTTTGTTAGATTACTCGAATCTATTACTAGTTTTGGCATTAAATCTGTGAATTTAGTTGGAAGAGTTTCAAAACCCTCTCGGATATATTTGAGGATTTGAGGATCGAAATATTATGGGATTTAGATAATATTGGTATGGTTAGACTCGTGAGAGTGCAAGGTTTTTGGAAATATAAATTTTACCCGATTCCAAGACGTGGGCCCGAGGGGCGTTTTGGTCATTTTTCATAATTTCGCGTATTAGCTTAGACTTTAATTGTAGAATCAGTTACTTGAAGTATTATTTACATTATGAAATTGAATTGAATAGATTTGGGCCATTTGGAGTCGATTACTCGTGGCAAGAGTGTGGTTTCGGATTGATTTTTAAGCCGGTTCGAGGTAAGTAGCTTTTCTAACCTTGTGTCGGGGACTTACCCCTTAGGATTGGTACTGTGACAATTGAAATTTCTTGTACGTAAGGTGACGAGTGCGTACTTGTGCTAATTGTTGAAAATCCGTTTTTTTCATTAAGTAACCTTAATTTTGATTTCCCTTTCTATTTATGTTACTTGCACCTTTAAACCTGTTGTTAGTTAGAGAAACATGTCTAATTGACTTAAATGCTTTATTTGCTTCAACTGCCTTATTTGTATTATGTGAAGCATGCTAGGTTATAATTGTCTGTGTTACCTTGTTATGAAACAGAGTTTATTTGAGTATTCCTTGTGCTATTGTTGTGTGTTTTACTTTGGGACTACGGGATGACATCCTGGGAGATCCCCTGTATGCATTTACGATTTGAGCTGAAGTGTGGGATACCGAGAGATCCCCAACACATATATTGAGGATACCAAGAGATCCCTAGCATATATTGAGGATACCGAGAGATCCTCGGGATACCAAGAGATCCTCGGGATACCAAGAGATCCCTAGCATATATTGAGGATACCGAGAGATCCTCGAGATACTAATAGATATCCATCATACGTTGAGGATACCAAGAGATCCCTAGCATACATTGAGGATACCGAGATATCCTCGGGATACCAAGAGATCCCTGGTATATATTGAGGGTACTAAGAGATCCTCGGGATACTGAGAGATCCCCGGTTATCATCCTTGTTATGAGTGGTACTTCCTGGTGTTTGCCATTATTTCTGTTCCCGTTATTGTACTCCTTATTATCCTGTGTAGATTCTTACTGTAGATTTTCAACTGTACTGGTTATCTTATACTGTCATGTCTCATATTCTTTACTTTATGTCAGTAGGGCCCTGACCTTTCTCGTCACTACCCAACCGAGGTTAGGCTTGTCACTTACTTAGTACCATTGTGGTGTACTCATGCCTCTTCTCCATGTACCGCTACTCAGGCCTATAATCTTTGAGGAGGCGACTGCTCTAGAGACTTCGAGGTACATCTGTCACGTCCACAGACCGAGAAGTCCCTTTCTATTCCTGCTTTTAGTATTTTATCCCTTCTATATTTTTCTGTTCTTATTAGACATTCTGGAGTTAGAGCCATGTAGTATTGATCTTAGCTTGTGATTCGTGGGTTTCCAGGTCTTGGATTTATGTTTTGGTATTGAAAGTTGAACATGGTGTATGCCGAGTGGCACATTTAAACACTATTATTACTTTATTCCTGTTTTAAATTGTTTTACTTTCGCAAATTTTGGTTTTCTTCCACAATTTAGGCTTATCTAGTCGTAGAGACTAGGTGCTGTCACGATGGTTGACAGTGGGTGAACCGGGGTCGTGACAATATATGTCAGAACCCCTACCCCATACCCTAGCAAGCACCCTCATTCCCACCCCACCTCTAACCTAGCAAACCCTAGCCGCCCTACTTCTCTCTCAAACTGTCACAGCCTGAACCCTAGCTACCGCCCACCGAAATCATTTCACGGCTGCGGCTGGTCTCCAAGCCACCCCAAACTCACCCTCTGCAATCTTCACAACCCATTGGACATTAATCCATCACCATTTCCCTCTAAATCACCACTCAAACTTGTCAATTCCATATCTGAGGCCAAACCCTAGTTCATCCAAATTCCTCTAAACTCTCCCAATTTCACACCCTATAATCACCATGCCCCCCTAAACTCAAATTCCCCAACAATTTCTCCAAATAATCCCTTGAACGCGCTGAATCCCAGATCTAAAAAAAATCTAACCTAGTTCCTACATTTTTTAGGCC
Organism: Nicotiana tabacum; assembly: GCF_000715075.1. Taxonomy (NCBI): domain Eukaryota; kingdom Viridiplantae; phylum Streptophyta; class Magnoliopsida; order Solanales; family Solanaceae; genus Nicotiana; species Nicotiana tabacum. Next base: position 54,643,779 of record NC_134086.1, read on the forward strand.
TTTTGATGGATATTTCTTTGCTTGTTTTGGCTGGAAGCTTGCCCAAGCAGATTACTCTTAACCAGAGTAGTTATTTGGGTCAGTTTCAATCCATCTCGAAGTACCATGTGCCTGGCCAAGGTCGTCGCCTTCCTTGTTCATTGGGTCATTTCAGTCATCGGCTCTTTCCGGTTAAACCTGTACCGTACTTCTTCCTCTTTGGTTTTTGTTCTGTCTGTTTTCTGATTTTTCTTTTAATTCTAATTGTCTGCTTGTCTGAACTTGTTTTGAGTATTTATTTGTTCAAATTAGTCGTTATTATCTACTCGTTTGAATTAATTAGATTTTTATTTGTTTTATTGTATACTTGTTTAGATTAATTTAGATTATTAGCTGTTTAGGTTAAATTTGTCATGATTTTTTTTTCTTATTCTAGTTCTTCTTCTTTTTCTATTTCTTTTTTATTCTGGTGTTTAATTACATGTTTTAGATTTTAGGATTTTGTGTTATCAGTTTGGTTTAAATATTCCATATCCGTTCATCCTTCGTTGTTTGTCTCTTAGAGATAATTTGATTTACATAACATTTTGTTGTTGGTTTGAGTTAGTTTGTCTCCATCCGTTAAAATTATATTTCTAAAATTCAGCATGAAATTGAATCCTTTTAGGCTTGTTTTAAGATTCTAGATGTTCGCCCTTTCAGCTTTGTTGTTTACTATTTGATTTGTTTTACTGATATTTGCCTACTTTGTTTTTTTTTATGATTTATAATTGTCAGACACTTTTAGGGGTCAATTGAAATAAAGGAAAACTTGAGAGGTTTATGTGAAGGGTGAGTAAACATAATAGGATAAAAACCCTTTTGGAAGGTTATAGAATAGGGGGCAGGTGACCTCATTTGGCTATCACAAAATGTTGAAACCAATTAGGGGCAGCCAGCTGTCTAAGTTGGTTAAAAAGATGCTTTGTGGCTGAAGGAAATTATTCCCTATCCTTTTCAGCACATTACACTCTTGTTAACTATATATAGAACCCTTTCCTCACTCTTAGAGATCAGATTTCCCCTAAAAAGACTACAAAAGTTCTCTGCATTGTTTGATTGGGAATTGGCTGGATTGTTTTCTGATTTTCTTTTCTTTAGCAAGAATTTTGAAAAGCTTTCATTGGGTTGTTGGTTTTCTGGGCTTGAATATGGACTAAAGAAGCTGTGTATCGCTATTTATTTGCTGCCTTTCTCACGCCTTTGCTTTTGTTGAGATCCTTACATCTTTTGTTTTGCCTTTGGTATCCATGTACTCTTATGAACTTCTGAATGGCAAATAAAGATGTACAATATGTTTTTACTTGGTTGTAATAATAAGTTTGAGTGTTAAGGTTATAACTTCATATGTATGTTATTTGCATTAAGTGTGGGTGTTAAAGTTATAATTTTATCCTTCTCATATGTATGTTATTTGCAGCTCATTTGGTTAGCATTTTGTTTTTGTAAATATTCTGAATCTGGATGTTTAGCCTAAACTTAGTATTTATAGGAATGATTAGGTTAGTTTAGTTATTCCATGTATGTTTTTTTTGATTATTTTAAAACTGCCAGGCAGCTATAGTAGTTTATATGGGCTTTACTAGGGCTTACTGGATTTTGAAAGTATTTTGTACAGTCATTTGACAGTTCATAACTAAGTATTAACAATGTTAATTAGTCTATTTTTTTAGCTGAAGTCTTTTCTTTCAAATAATATGTCGTGATTCAAGAATATTATGATCAATTAATCTAGCTAATACTCAATGTTTTACACAGCATATGGACAATATAATTGATTCAACATGTTGATCTCAGTTTTTTTAGCATTGTGTTTGGTATTTGTGTGTTTGAAGCAGCCCGAGTATCAGAAAGGTCTTCAGTTCAGTGTTGGGCCTGGTGTTGGAGTGCATGAGGTATCCTATTTGACACGAGGCCCAAAGCGACCAAATTTTGTTTTCTTTGGTCTTGGGCAAAATTTCGAGCCCAAGAGTCTTCAGCCTCAGTCCTTTTCCTGTTGTGTTTCACGTTTTAAAGAAATGGCTCTAATGTGGGGTCTTATTAAGTTGTTGGGATTGAGGTCAGCTCAGGGCAAGGCAGCTTTAAATCATTTTGGACCTAGTAGGGTCTCCGAGGGGTCTGTTCCTTTTGGGCTCAGTTTCGAGCCCAAGCAGCAGCAATCTGATACTGCCCTAATAATAAATTAGGGTCTACTGCTGGCCCGGTTTCTCTCTTGAATAATCAAAGGCCTAGTATTCTATCCATTATTCACTTACAATTAGTATTTAAATTGAATTCCAAACTTAGTTTAAAAATGAATGTTCGTAGTTTGCTTTAGGCATGTTTAATATATTATCTTAATTGCATACACGTTCGCGTAACAAAATTACGATTTTAAAAATAAAATCAGAGTATGTGTTCGCGCAACTTTGACTAAACTTTCTTAATAATAATAAAAGCTTTATTAATAGTGGACACGTTCAAGTGACATAATTTTTGACGCGCCAAAAAAATGGGTACACGTACGCGTGACCTGTTTTAAGATAATCTCTTAATTAAAAGAGGCAAATGAACATATTTTCTAAAATGAGTAATTAGACAATCTGAATAAGCCAAGTATGTTCAAAGCGACCGTGCTAAAACTACGGAACCCGGGAATGCCTAACACCTTCTCCCGAGTTAACAGAATTCCTTACCTGGATTTTTGTATTCGTAGACCATCAATAAGAGTCAAACTTCCTCGATTCGGAATTTTAAGCCGGTGACTTGAAATACCATAAATTATCCCAAGTGGCGACTCTGAATTTAAGTAAATAATCCCGTTTTGATCATTGTCACTTTAAATGGGAAAACTCTCTTAGGCCCCTCCCGGGGTAGAAAAAGAAGGTGTGACAACCTAGTGCTTTGATACCAACTTGTCACGATCCAAAATCCTAACATGTCGTGATGACGCCAAAGACATTATTAGGCAAGCCCATAATCATATAACAACTACACATATGAATTAAAAACATGATTTAATAAGCCCAACAGTGGAAAGTCTAAAAAATAACTGATAAAAAAACTGTAATTCAACTACAACAATCCCAAAATCCTGGTGTTACCGAGTACATAAGCTACTAAATGTCAACATAGTTTGAAACTCTAGTACAAGTGTCTGAGAAAACTAGAACAATACTTAATGAAATGAAATGAAGGAGAGTCAAGGTCTGCAAGAGTCATGGGAGCTACCTCAAAGTCTCCGTACATGTTCTAGCACTACTCTAGAAATCACTGGGTCTAGATGTACCAGGATCTGCAAATGAAGTGCAGAGTGTAGTATGTGTAAAACTGACCCAATGAACTTAATAAGTAACAAGACTTACCTTGGGTTGAAAGTAGTGACGAGCTCAGAAGGATACAACCCGAATCAAATTAATGACAACACAAATATAACAAATATAATGACAGTAATAAATTAGAATAACTTCCATATTCAGCTCGTTCACAGTATAGAAATTTAGGCATGCTTTTAAGTTCAACAATGTCAGCCCAACACTGATAAAATAGCTAGCATGAGGAATATTATATCTCTATGCCTACATGTCAAATATGCATGTCAATTATAATGTACCACAATGATAATTATAGGTACTCACACTTTCATAGTACTCAATCTGTCTATCTCAATTCACACTCATCACACACAACCACTTTGCATTGTACAAGAGTCTATCATCAGTGCCCCTCACAAAAGTATGTGTATATAAATCATTGTGTCTGCGCTCACTGTTGGTATGTCAGACTCCGTAGGAGCAGATCCTGCCCAAGAGCTAACATAAAGCCTATAAGGCATGCTGCGGCGTGCAACACTATCCACAATAATAAATAAGCCAATAAGGCATACTACGACGTGCTGCCCGATCCATAATAATGATAATAGTAATAAATCCAGTATGGCCTGTTGCGGCGTGTACCCCGATCCATAAATATCAGTCACAATCCGGCTCTCAGGCCCTAACTCAGTCATCAATCTCTCTAGTCTCAAAGGCTCACAAATCTCATATCACTAAGCACAAAACAATGATAACATGATGTAAGAATAAATGATAATATAGACTTAGGTCTGATATGCAAATGAATAAATATGATTGAGTATATAATTGTAGTGTAAGAAAATAACTCAATAGTAGAAATAACCTCAGTGAGTCCCAATAGAATAAGCACATAGCTTGGACATAATTTCTAACATGAATTATAGCTCAATTACTCTACCACGTAGGAATTATAAGAATAAAACAAGACTAGGTAACTATACACCACCACCGAATCAACTGAGTCATAATTACCACGGTGCACTCCCACACGCCTGTCACCTAGCATGTGCATTACCCAACACCAACCATATAATACGTATTCCAAGGATTCATAGCCTCAGTGCCAAGTTAACAAGTGTTACTTACCTCAATGTGTGCAAATCAATGCTTTAACAAACCCTTGCCTTGCGAATCGGCCTCCAAACGACTCGAGTCAAGTCATAAACAACTTAATATAAACAATACAAGCTATAGGAGTCGACACCATACGATAAAGCTAAGTTCTTTAATCAAACTAAAAAAGTCAACCACGAGCTCACGCATCGGAATCCGACAAAATCACAAATATCTAAGTACCCATTCAATAACGAGGCCAACCATACCAAAATCATATAATTTCAACCATAGATCAAACCTCAAATCCCCAAATAATACTCTCCAATATATAGACCACAAATCCCCCAAGTTTCACCTTAAATACACATAATCTAGGTTTAGAAAACAATGGGTATTCAATATTAATGGATAAAAATGACCAAAAGTTGCTTACCTCTTGAAATATAGTGAAATCCATATCCCAAATCGCCCCTAGCCGAGCTTCTAAAGTCCAAAAATAAAATAAATCTCTAACCCTAATCTATATCATTCTCCCTAGCATTCCCGCTTATGCAAGCTCATCAGCCGCATCTGCAGCTCTGCTTTTGCATAAATCCCTTTGCTTCTACAAGAATTCATTAACCTCCCCGACCAACCGCTTCGGCGGCCAAATCCTGCTTCTGCAGGTCTGCTTCAACGGTACAAGCCCCGCACCTATGGGATAGCACTTGCGAAATCCCTCCGCTTCTGCGATCTATTGCTACTGACCAAAATCCGCATCACTGCTAACTTCGTCGTATCTACGGGCTCGCAGATGCAGAAAGGACCTTGCACCTGTGACCACTACCAAACTTCACTCAGGACCGCATCTACGACCCTAAGGCTGCTTCTACGACTCCATACTTACGGCCAAAGCCTTGCATGTGCTGTTGCACCAGAATTGAAACATAGTAAATTTTCCATAAGTCCAAAACTCAATCTGAAATCCATCAGAATCTCACTTGAGGCCCTCGAAACCCCATCCAAACATACCAACACATCCTAAAACATCATACAAGCTTAGTCGAAACCTCAAATCACATCAAACTATATCAAAACACGAATTGCACCTCAATTCAAGCCTATTTAAACTAATGGATTTCCAACTTCTACAATTAATGCCTAAACCTATCGATCAAAATTCGATTGACCTCAAATTTTGCACACAATTCATAAGTGACAAAACGGACCTATTTTGAAATAAAGATTCAAGCCCAGTATCAACAAAGTTAACTTTTGGTCAAACTTTTCAACCTTCCAAACCTTCAACGTTTTAACTTTCTCCAATTCGAGCAAAAATGACCTATAGACCTCCATATCAATATACTGACATACTCCTAGGTCCAAAATTACCATGGAAAGCTATCATAACCATCAAAACTCCATTTTGTAGCCGTTTACACCTAAGTGAACATCCGGTAAAATCTTTTAACTTAAGCTTCCACCTTGGGACTAAGTATCCCTATTCATTTCGAAACATCCCTGGAATAAAAAAAAACTAACTTGACAAGTCACATAACCATAAATAAATATAGAATAAGCAATAAATAGGGGAACATGGATACAATACTCAAATGACCGGCTGAGTTGTTACTTTAAAGTACGGAGGGTGATGCGTACATTTGATTGCTTATTATCATTTATCACATAATGTGAGGTTGATAGTAAAAGTACCAATGGTAATATAGTTCCATTTAATTTATGATATTACATGGCGAGGACAGGAGTACAAGCAGAAGGGTAATTCCATTCCGTTGTTGATTTTATTTGTTTGCTTGATTTCCTGATTGATTATTTAAATTGTTGCATTATTATTGTTTTTTGAAAAAATGTTATTCGGTGAATTTTGTTCTTGTCGTTCTTATCGTACTCCCCTTTTTATATGTCCTCTCTGAGTTAATATTTTAATTATCCTTCTTATTGTTTTGTTACTTCATATACATACATATATATATATATATGCCTATACAGGATTTATGTAGGTATCTTATCATAGCCTCGTCACTACCAATCAGTGCAGGCTCGACACTAACGGAGTATATTGGGTCGGTTGTACTCATGCTATACTTCTACACTTTTTGTGCAGATATTGGTGTTGGTTCAAGCGACGTCCAGTGGTGCTTTTGCTCAGATTCGGTAGTATTGGAGACTTGAGGTATAGCTGTACGATGCCCGTAGCTCAGAAGTCCCCTTTTTTATCCAGTTTTACTGTTTATTTAGTTCCAATCAATTGTACTTTGTTTCAGACTATATATGTAGTATTCTAGTTGCTCATGTACTTTGGAAGGGTTGTGGTTGAAATCGGAATACTTAGTCCCTTAAGTTGGCCTTAAAAGGCTAAGTTTGACTTCGATCAATATTCTGAGTAAACGACCTCGGAATCAGGATTTTACGGTTCTATTAGGTTTGTATGATAATTTCAAACTTGGGTTTATGTTCGGAACGGTTTTGGGATGGCTCGGGAGCATTTTTGTGCCTAATAGTGAAAGTTGGTTCTTTGAAGGTTTTTGAAGTTCGTTTTTGTTTGGAGTAGATTTTTGTGATATCGAGGTCTGAATGGATTTCTAAGACCGGGAATAGTTTTGTAATGTCATTTATGACTTGCATGCAAAATTTGGCGTCATTCCGAGTAGTCTATGTATGATTCGGCACGTTCAGATCAAATTGAAGAACTTGAAGTTCGTAGTTTTTATTCAATTGGTTTGGGGTGTGATTCTTAGTTTTAATGTTGTTTGGTGCATTTCGAGAGTTCGAGCGACTCTATTTTATGATTCTAAACTTGTTGGTATGTTTGGGCAGGGCCTCGGGGGCCTGAGGTGCTAATCGGAGGAGGCTTGGACCAAGTTAGAACTTGGGAGCAATAGCTTAAGCTTCAAGATGATTTCGTAATCGCGCTTGTGCTTGGTGAGCCGCAGGTTCGAGCTCATAGGTGCGAGCCACGAGCCACAGAAGTGAACTAGTGAAGGCTGTCAGTAGTCTAGAAGTTCACCTATGTGTTTCCTTCTTACCATCCAAAAATGCCGCCAGATCGTAATATCGACTTCAGTATCGATTTGGCTCCAGGTACCCAGCCTATATCAATCACATCGTACCGTATGGCTCCGAAAGAGTTGAAGGAGTTAAAGGAGTAGCTTGAGGAGTTGCTAGCAAAGGGGTTCATCAGACCAAGTGTATCAACTTGGGGTGCGCCAGTGTTATTTGTGAAGAAAAAAGATAGGACCATGCACATGTGCATTCATTATCGGCACTTGAACAAAGTTACTATTTAGGACAAGTACCCATTGCCATGTATTGATGATTTCTTTGACTAGTTGCATGGTGCTAGGGTGTTCTCTAAGATCGACTTGAGATCAGGGTACCATCGGTTGAGGATTTGGGACTCGGATGTTCCGAAGACAGCTTTTCATACTAGATATGGACGTTATGAGTTTCTAGTGATGTCCTTTGGCTTGTCTAATGCCCCAGCGGCGTTTATGGATTTGATGAATAGGGTGTTCAGGCCTTATATTAATTCGTTTGTCATAGTCTTCATTGATGACATTTTTATCTACTTGTATAGCATGAGCAGCATTTGAGAGGGGTACTTCAGACCTTGCGGGAATAGCAACTATATGCTAAGTTCACCAAGTGTGAGTTTTGGCTAGATTCGGTGGCATTCTCGGGGCATGTTTATCAAATGAGGGTATTAAGGTGTATTCCAAGATCATGAAGGCAGTTCAGAGTTGGCCTCATCCCACTTCGGCGACTGAGATCAGGAGTTTCTTGGGGTTAGGAGGTTATTATCGTTGGTTTATGGAGGGCTTCTCATCCATTACAGCACCTTTGACTAGATTGACCTAGAAGGGTGCTCCGTCCCGTTGGTACGATGATTGTGAGGAGAGCTTTTAGAAGCTCAAGACAGCTTTGACTACTACACCAGTTCTAGTGTTGCCTTCTGATTTGGGGATGTATACGGTGTATTGCGAAGCTTCACACGTTGGCTTGGGTTGTGTACTGATCCAGGAGGGCGAGTTATTGTATGTTCTTTACGTTAGGTGAAGATTCATGAGAAGAATTACCATATGCACGATCTAGAGTTAGCCACTATTATTCATGCTCTTAATATCTGGAGGTATTATCTTTATGGGGTGTCTTGTGAGGTTTACAATGATCATTGAAGCTTGCAACATCTGTTCAAACAAAGGGAACTCAATTTGAGGCAGCACAGATGTCTTGAGTTACTGAAAGATTATGACATCACCATTCTTTATCATCCATGCAAGGCAAATATGGTCGCGAATGCCTTAAGAATAAAGGAAGAGAGTATGGGTAGCTTGGAAATTATTTCAGTTGAGGAGAGGCCACTAGCTTTGGACATTCAGCCCTTGGCTAAAAGACTTGTGAGGTTGGATATTTTAGAGCCCAACCGAGTTCTTGCATTCGTCGTTGCTCAGTCTTCACTATTAGAGCAGATCAAGGCTCGACAGTTTGATGATCCGCATTTGATAGTTCTCAAAAAGACGGTGCTATAGGGTGGTGCCAAGGAGGTTTCCATCGGCGATGATGGTGTTCTGCGACTCTAGTGTCATATATGTGTTCCTAATGTCGATAACTTGAGAGGGAGGATTCTCGAGGAGGCACACAGTTCTCAGTATTCCATTCATCCAGGTGCTACGAAGATGTATTGCGACCTGAGATAGCATTACTGGTGGTGGCAGATGAAGAAAGACATAGTTGAGTATGTAGCCAGGTGCCTAAATTGTCAGCAAGTTATATAAGAGCACCAGAGGCCAGGCGGTCTACTCCAGCAGATGACTATATCGGGGTGTAAATAAGAGCATATTACTATGGACTTCGTAGTTGGGTTATCGCGGACCTTGGGGATGTTTGATGCAGTTTGGGTCATTATCGACAGGTTGACCAAGTTGGAACACTTCATTCTAGTTGTGACTACGTATACTTCAGAGAGGATGGACCAAGTTTATATTTAGGAGATAGTTCGGTTGCATGGTGCGCCTGTTTCCATCATATCAGATAGAGGCCCTCATTTTACTTTGCATTTTTTGAGAGCTATACAAAGTGAGTTGGGGACCCATGTAGAGCTCAGCACCATATTTCATCCACAGACCAACAGGCAGTCGGAGCAGATAGTTCAAATCCTGGATGACATGATCAGAGCATGTGTGATTGACTTTGAAGGGTAGTGGGATCGATTCTTGCCTTTAGCCGAGTTTGCTTACAATAACAGTTATCGGTCCAACATCGAGATGGATCTATTTGAGGCTTTATATGGTCGACGTCGTTTCCCCATAGTTTGGTTTGAGCCCGGCGAGGCTAAGTTATATGGTACTGATTTAGTAAAGGATGCCTTGGACAAGGTAAAGTTAATTCAGGAGCGACTTCGCACAGCACAGTCCAGACAGAAGAGTTACATGTATCGGAAGGCGCGTGATTTATTATTTATGATGGGTGAGAAGGTTCTCTTGAAAGTCTCGCCGATGAAGGAGATCAAGAGATTCGGAAAGAAGGGCAAGTTGAGCCCAAGGTTTATAGGCCCATTTGAGGTGTTGAGACGAGTTAGGGAAGGTTTCTTATGAGCTTGCCTTACCCCCAGCCTATCAAAAGTTCATCCGATTTCCCACGTGTTTATGCTCCAGAGGTATCATGCTGACTTGTCATATGTGTTGGACTTCAACACGATTTAGTTAGAATAGAGCCTGTGTTATGAGGAGGAGCCAGTTTCCATTGTTGCTAGGCTGGTTCGCCAGTTGAGATCCAAGAGGATTTCCATGGTAAAGGTTCAGTGGAGGGGCTAACCAGTTAAGGAGGGGACTTAGGAGTCCGAGGAGGACATGCGGAGCAGATATCCACACTTATTCAATACTCCAGGCATGATTCTAAACCTGTTTGAGGATAAATATTTTTTTAAGAGGTGGAGAATATAGTGACCCGACCAGTCGTTTTGCTTTATAGAACTCCGTTCCCCTAAATAAGACCTCCCGTACATGCTTTTACTATTTTATGACTTGCAGGGATGCTTAGTTCGGGTTTTGAAATTGTTCGGGTTGAAATCGGAACACTTGGTTCTTTTAGTTGGCCCTAAAAGACTAAGTTTGACTTCGGTCAACATTTTGAGTAAATGACCTCAGAATCAGGATTTGATGGCTCTAATAGGTTCATTTGATGATTTCGACTTGGGCATATGTTCAAATCAGGTTTTGGATTACCCGGAAGCGTTTTGGAGCCTAATAGTGAAAGTTAGTTCTTTGAAGGTTTTTGACTTTGAATTTGGTTTACAGTAGATTTTTGTTATATGCAAGTCCGAATGGGATTCCGAGACCATGAATAGTTCTGTAATGTTATTTAAGACTTGCATGCAAAATTTGGCATCATTCCGAGTAGTCTAAGTGAATCATTGAATTCAAATCCACATTGCACTTCTCCAGATATCTTTGTTGCTTGTTGTGGTATATATATAATTTTAGATTAATCTCCAGCGAACTCTTTAGAGGCGATATCCCCTTTTCCTGCGAATTTGAATTCCAAACCGTTCCCAATTCAAAAGTTGCTCCATCATTTTTTTTTCAAGAACCTCATTGAGAGTTCTTTTGAAAGATTGGTATTTAATATTTGTCTGATAGAAATCAATTCTCGTCCTTTAATCTCATCACCACGGTAATTTTTTCGCAAGTATTCTTGATCAATATTTCATTTTATAAGCTTTATTTTCTGAATATCATTTTTTTACATTTGATTTTTGCGTTTGTATCAGAATATTTGTTCTTGTTCTGAAATTTCAAAAATTGGTAAGAAAAGATACACACTGATTGAGATTGTGATATTTTAACGTGAACAATCAACAAGAATATCTGAGATTTTGAAAACTAAAACAACACTCTTCGTCGGCGACGAACTTGCTTCTCTCCATCTCCCTTTTCTCCGGCGAAATCTATTCCTAGGGAATTTCTTGGAGACTTTGCAAAATCTATGGTCTGTAGATCTTTGGCTTCGAAACCTTCTTTAAAATTGCATACTAACATCTACGAATAAGACTTTTTTGCTTACATTCAAAACTATTTCCTTTTCGTAATTTCTGAATTCACTCCAAGTTTTGAGAATATACTCCGATAATCGGAGCCTTATTGAAATAGTTAGTCTCTCTGTTTAATCTTATTCTCTAAATAGTTTAGTATCCTTTTTGTTCTTTAATTAAAGTACTATTTAAATTACCTTTTTGACAAAAAATATTTTAAAGTTATGATTATCGAATTAAGATTTTTCGACTACTACTGCGATTGCTATATTTCGGCAAACAAAGTTCTCAATTCCTTTCTTCACACGGGTTCCTAGACCAAATATCCCCACTAGTTTTCCACCCTTATTCCCTCTTTTTTTACTTTTCTTTGCTTTTGTTGGGGCTCCACCGGTGGTAGAGGAGGCAACACTTTTTTTGGTTCTTGTATTTCAGGTAATATGTGGTGGCTATTGGAGACGAACGAGGAGCGGGCGCGCATCATAGGAGGGCTGCTAGGTGCCGCATCAGTGTCGTGTACACCAGAGACAACTTCCAAGTTCTTTACCTACCGTTTTCCTATTCTCCTTCCCCTCGCGTCAGTTAAATTGCTGCCTTTTAGTTCGCCTTAGTGTTAGCTTTCTATTAACTTCAACTTGTTTTCTCCTAGTCTGGTCTGTTTGCCTAGTGTGTATGAGTGATTCTCCTTAGTTTGTTATAGGTATAGTGGTTGTAGTATGGGATGGTAGAGCAAGGTCATATCCTTGGGAAGGCTAGGGGCGGAACGGGAGGTAGGGCAGGGTCAGGGGGTGGGATGGGAGACAAGGGAGGTAAAGGGCACAAGGGTGCCTGTAGGTTGAGAATTGGGTCATGGAACATAGGTACATTGGCGAGTAAGTTTATAGAGTTGGCGAGGATTCTAGAGAAGGGGAAGGTAAATATAGCAAGTTTTCAAGAGACTCGATGGGTAGGATCGAGGGCGAGAAATGTAGACGAGTATAAGTTGTGGTACTCTGGAGTCCTAAATGGTAAGAATGGTGTAGGCATTTTTGTGGATAGGGAACTTAGAGAGTCTGTGATAGAGGTTAGGTAGGTGAATAATAGGTTAATGTCTATTATGTTGTTAGTTGGAGAGTCCACCCTAAATGTTGTTAGTGCGTATGCGCCACAAGCAGGCTTGGATGAGGAGCTCAAGAGGGGCTTCTGGGAGAGGTTGGATGAGATCGTGTGTAGTATTCCGCCTGCTGAGAGGTTATTTATAGAAGGGGATTTTAATGGACATATTGGGTCGACTGCAAGCGACTATGGAAAGGTGCATGGTGGCTTTGGTTTTGGGGATAGGAACGCATGAGGAATATCGCTGTTGGATTTTGCAAGGGCATTTGAGCTTGTGATTGCTAACTCTAGTTTCCCAAAGAGGGAGGAGCATTTGGTTACTTCTCCGAGCATGATGGCAAAGACTCAGATTGACTATCTACTCCTTAGGAGGTGTGACATAGGGTTGTGTAAGGATTGCAATGTTATCCTGGGTGAGACCATCGCGATGCAGCATAGACTCTTGGTGATGGACGTCGGCATTATGATGAAAAGGTAGAAGAGGACTGCACGCGGTTGACCGAGGATCACGTGGGGAGCCTTGACTAAGGATAACACTCAGGAGTTGGACGGGAGGCTATCGGCCGTGGGAGCCTGGAAGAGTAGTGGGGACACGAGCGTTATATGGTCAACCATGGCGGATTATATATTGGAGGCAGCGAGAAAGGTGTTAGGGGTCTCGAAGGGTTTCGCTTGCGAGCACAAAGGCGACTGGTGGTGGAATGAAATGTTCTAAGGTAAAGTGGAAGAGAAGAAGGCGGCATACCTGAAGTTAGTAGGGAGCACATGCGAGGTTGAGAGGAGTGTGAATAGGGAGAGGTATAAAGTAGCTAGGAAGGAGGCGAAAATGGCAGTCACGAGGCTAAGTCTATGGCTTTTAGTCATCTGTACGAGGATCTAGGGGCCAAAGGCAGGGAGAAGAAATTATTCCAGCTGGTTAAGGAGAGGGAGAGGAAGGCTCGGGATCTGGATCAAGTAAGGTGCATCAAAGACGAGGACGGTAGAGTATTGATGGGAGAGGTCCAGATTAAGCAAAGATGGCAAACTTACTTTCATAAACTTCTGAATGATGAAGGGGAGCAGGATATTGTGCTTGGTGAGTTGGGGTGTTCTGAGAGCCATCGCAATTTTGGGTACTGTAGGCGCATCAAGGTCGGGGAGGTCGTGAGAGCTATGTAAAATATGAGCAGGGGTAGAGCTACCGAGCCTAACAATATTCCGGTATAATTTTGGAGGTGTGTGGGTAGAGTAGGTCTGGAGTGGCTAACATGGTTATTTAATGTTGTTTTAAGGATGAAGAGGATGCCAGACGAGTAGAGGTGGAGTACAGGGGTTCCGTTGTACAAGAAAAAAGGTGACATCCAGAGTTGCAATAATTATAGGGGTATCAAACTATTGAGTCATACCATGAAAGTGTGGGAGAGGGTAGTAGAAGCAAGGGTGAGGAGGACGGTGTCTGTATCAGACAACTAGTTCGGTTTCATGTCGGGCCATTCTACTACGGTAGCTATCCACCTTATTAATAGGTTGGTGGAACAGTACATGGATAGGAAGAAGGATCTGCACATGGTATTTATTGATTTGGAGAAAGCATATGACAAGGTTCCTAGAGAGGTTCTTTGGAGATGCCTAGAGGCTAAAGGTGTGTTAATTGCTTACATTAGGGCAATTAAGGACATGTATGATGGAGCTAAAACTCGGGCTAGGATAGTAGGAGGCGACTCCGAGCATTTTTTGGTTGTTATGGGGTTACACCAAGGATCTGCGCTCAGCCCATTCCTGTTTGCTCTGGTGATAGATGCACTGACACACTATGTTCAAGGAGAGGTGCCATGGTGTATGTTATTCGCTGATGACATTGTTATAATTGACGAGATGCAGAGTGGCATTAACGAGAGGCTGGAGGTTTGGAGATAGGACCTTGAGTCAAAGGGTTTTAAGTTGAGCAGGACGAAGATGGAATATCTTGAGTGTAAGTTTAGTGCCAAGCCTAGGGAAGAGGGCATGGACATAAGGCTTGGATCGCAGGTTATTTCCAAGAGAGGCAGTTTCAAGTACCTCGAGTAAGTTATCCATGGGGTTGGGGATATCGACGAGGATGTCACACACCGTATAGGGGTGGGGTGGACAAAATTGAGGTTAGCATCTGGAGTCTTGTGTGATTAGAAAGTGCCTCCGCTACTTAAAGGTAAGTTTTATATAGTGGTGGTTAGGTCGTCCATATTGTATGGGGCTGAGTGTTGACCAGTTAAGAACTCACATACCTAGAAGATGAAAGTAGCAGAAATGAGGATATTCAGAGGAGGAGCTTGGATGCCCCGGTAAGGCGGTGCGAGTGGTTGGCGTTGGTGGATATGAGGAGAGGTAGAGGGCAGCCTAAGAAGTATTAGGTAGAGTTGATCAGGCGGGATATGGCGAGACTTAAGATCTCCGAGGACATGGCACTTGATAGGAAGCTTTGGAGGTCGAGCATTAAGGGTGTGGGTTAGGAGGTAGTTGAGCATATTTAGTCTTCCAGTTTGAGGTTAGGCTGATAGAATTTAGTCTTAGACTACTATTGGTTAGGGTTGTGTTTACACTACTCTTCTGTTTCATCTATTCATTGTTTCTTATGTTGTGTTATTATTTCCATGATGGTACTGATATATTTTCTTGCCACGACCCAAGTTCGCCCTCCGTGAACTGTCGTGACGATACCTAGTCTCTATGACAGGGTAAGCCTAACAATTGCGAAAAAAGAAATAGAAATGCGGAAAAACTAATAAAAACTGGAGATAAGCAAATATAGAAACGTTTAAGATGTTGCTCAGCATATACTGATACAAGATTTCAAAAACTAAACAACTTCCCAAAACTCGGAATCTAATGAAATCACAAGTTGTTGAATAACTACAAGTGTCTAACTCCAGAATGTCTAAACAAAAGTAAATACAGAAGGGCTAATACTATGAGAGGGAATGGAAAGGGACTCCTCGGTCTGCGGACACAACAGATATACCTCGAAGTCTTTAGAGAATCGCCTCGCCTCAAGGGTAGTAGGACTGAGTCGAAGTACCTGGATTTGCACATGAAAAACATGCACAGAAAGGGCATGAGTACCCAACCCAGGTTAGGCTGAGGTTAATTATTTAATCTCAATAGGGCCCTGAACTTCCTCATCACTACCCAACCGAGGTTAGGCTTGGCTCTTACTGAGTACTGTTGTGGTGTACTCATGCCTTTTCTGCGCATGTTTTTCATGTGTAGATCTAGGTACCGCCACTCATGCCTCTTCGAGGTACATTTTCCGCGTCCGCAGACCGAGAAGTCCATTTCTATTCCTGCTTTTAGTATTCAGTCCTTCTGTATTTTTTCTGTTCTTATTCGACATTCCGGAGTTAGAGCTATGTAGTATTGATCTTAGCTTGTGATACATGGGTTTTCGGGTCTTGGATTTATGTTTTGGTATTGAGAGTAAAACATGGTGTAAGCTGAACGGCACATTTAAACATTGTTACTACTTTATTTCTGTTTTAAATTATTTACTTCCGCAAATTTTGGTTTTTCTTCTGCAAATTAGGCTTACCTAGTCGTAGAGACTAGGTGCCATTACGATGGTTCACGGAGGGTGAACCGGGGTCGTGAAAAGTTGGTATCAGAGCTCTATGTTCATAGGAGTCATGGATCACAAGCCAATTTATTAGAGTCTCGTTGATCGGTACAGAGACGTCTGTACTTAGCTACGAGAGGCTATGTAATAGTTAGGAAAATTCCACTTCATTTGATTTCCTTGTCGTGCGATATTTTGACATCACAATTCTAAACTTATGTCTTCTATTCTCTCACAGATGGTGAGGACACGTGCTACCCTAGACAATCCGGCACCCGCGCCCCCTACTATAGTAGTCAGAGGCTGGGGCCGGGGTAGAGGCCGAGGACGCACACGTGGTACAGCCAGAGCACCTGCGCTATCTGCCGCCGAGGTACCACCAACAGTTCCAGCCGGAGTCCAGACACGTGACACGCCTACTGCTACTACTACTCCAGCTCTTTAGAAAACTTTGGCACAATTCATGAGCATGTACACCACTTTGGCTCAGGCAGGGTTGCTTCCCCTTGCTGCAGCTATGTCCCAGGCCGGGGGAGGAGCAAAGACTCCCGCCGCCCGCACTCCTGAGCAGTGAGTTTATGTTGAGCAGGTCCCTGAGGTTATCCCTGTACCACCTGCAGTGCCAGTTCAGCCCGAGGATAGGGCATCCGCTGAGGCTTGAGAAGTTCAAGAAGTACAAGCCTCATGTATTCAGTGGTCTAGCATCGGAGGATGCTCTAGGATTTTTTGATGAGTGTTACTGCATTCTCCGTACCACGGGTATCTCAGGATCGAGCGTTGTTTCTTTCACTACCTTCTAGCTTCGAGGAGTCACCTATAAGTGGTGGCGCACCTATGAGTTAGATAGTCCAGATGAGGCTGCTTCACTAACTTGGGCTCATTTTTCAGATCTGTTCCTTAGGGATTATGTTCCTTAGAGCCTCAGGGATGCATGGCGCATAGAGTTTGAGCATTTGCACCAGGGTGCTATGGCTATTTCAGAATATGCTGTCCGTTACACCAGTTTGGCTAGGCATGCACCAACTTTGGTTTCTACTGTTCGCGAGAGGGTTCATCGGTTTATTTAGGGGATTATTCCCAGCATCAGATCTAGCATGTCTCATGAGTTGGAAATGGATATTTCTTATCAGCAGGTGGTGAGCATTGCTAGGAGGATTGAGGGTATGTATGCTAGGGAGAGAGAGGAGAGGGAGGACAAGAGGTCTCGAGAGCCGGGCCATTATTCTGGTGCCTGTACCCCAGCTATAGGTCGTCATGGTTGGGGTTATATGAGTCACCCTGTTCATTCAGCTCTTCTAGAAGCCAGTAGTGCTCCAGCTCCTCCTAGGCCTCAGAAGCCTTATTATGCACATCCGGTTTCTAGCGCGCCTCCTACGCGGGGTGCTTTCAGAGGTCAGTCCAGCAGACCTAGCCCTAGCTAGTAGCAGCCACCACGTCCTCCCAGAGCTTGTTTTGAGTATGGTGACACACGCCACGTGGTGAGGGATTGCCCTAGACTTGGGAGGAGTGTACCTCCACAGACTTCTCAGCCATAGCGTGCCCCGCAGAGTTCACAGGCTATAATTACAGCTCCAGTTGCTACCCCACCTACTCAGCCAACTAGAGGTAGAGGTCGAGGAGGTAGAGGCTGCCCAAGAGGGGAGGCCAGGCCAGATACTATGCCCTTCCTACCCGTACCGAGGCTGTTGCCTCTGATTTTGTCATCAACAGGTATTATATTGGTTTGCCATAAAGATGCATCGGTCCTATTCGATCCAAGCTCTACTTACTCTTTTGTGTCTTCTTATTTTGCTCCGAATTTGGGTGTATCTCGGGATTCTTTGAGTTCCCTTGTTTATGTTTATACTCTTGTGGGAGATTCTCTTATTGTGGACCACATTTATCGGTCGTGTTTGGTTGCTCTTAGTGGTTTTGAGATCAGAGATGATCTATTATTGCTCAACAAGGTAGATTTTGACATTATCTTGGGCATGGACTGGTTGTCTCCCTATTATGCTATTCTTGATTGTCACGCCAAAACCACGACGCTAGCTATGCCAGGTGTACTGCGTGTTGAGTGGAGGGGTACTTTAGATCACACTCCTACTAGAGTTATTTCTTTTCTTAAAGCTCAGTGTATAGTCGAGAAGGGGTGTGACGCGTATTTAGCTTGTATGAGAGATGTCAGTATTGAAACCCCTTTAGTTGATCCAGTTCCAGTAGTACGGGATTTTCTCAAGAGCATGCCGCCTGATAGAGATATTGATTTCGGCATTGATCTGTTGCCAGGAACTCAACCCATTTCTATTCCTCCATATCGTATGGCTCCTCCTGAGTTGAATGAGTTGAAGGATCAGTTACAGGAATTGCTTAATAAGGGTTTTTTTAGCCCAGTGTATCACCTTGGGTGATTCTGTGTTGTTTGTGAAGAAAAAGGATGGTTCTATGTGTATATTATTGATTATTGCTAGTTGAACAAGGTTACAGTGAAGAACCATTATCCTTTTCCTTGTATTGATGATCTGTTTCACAAACTTTAGGGCACACAGGTGTTTTCTAAGATTGACTTACGCTCAGGTTACCATTAGTTGAAGATTCAGGAGCCAGATATCCTGAAGACTGCTTTCAGGACTCGGTATGGTCATTACGAATTCCTTGTTATGTCATTTGGGCTGACCAATGCCCTAGTAGCTTTTATGCATTTGATGCACAGTGTGTTCCGGCCATACCTTGACGCGTTCGTCATTGTCTTTATTGATGATATTCTGGTGTATTCCCAAAGTCGAGAAGATCATGAGCAGCACCTGAGGACTGTGCTTCGGACTTTGAGAGAGAATAAGTTATATGCTAAGTTCTCGAAATGTGAGTTTTGGTTGGATTAAGTGGCATTCTTAGGCCATGTGGTATCGAGTGAGGGTATTCAAGTGGATCCGAAGAAAATAGAGGTCGTGCAGAGTTGGCCCAGACCATCCTCAGCTACTGAGATCTGCAGTTTCCTTGGTTTGGCGGGTTACTACCGTCGTTTTGTGGAGGGGTTTTCTCAATTGCAGCCCCCATGACTAGGTTGACTCGAAAGGGTGCTCCATCCCAGTGGATGGAGGAGTGCGAGGAGAGCTTTCAGAAGCTCAAAACAGATTTGACCACAACCCCAATTTTGATATTGCCTATAGGTTCGGGTCTTATACTATCTATTGTGATGCCTCGAGGGTTAGCCTCTAAGAGGTGCTGATGCAAGACGGTAGGGTCATTGCCTACGTGTCCAGACAGTTGAAGATACATGAGAAGAACTACCTTGTTCACGACCTTGAGTTAGCTGCCATTGTTCACACCCTGAAGATTTGGCGCCATTACTTATACGGTGTCCCCTGTGAGATTTATACTAACCATCGGAGCTTGCAGCACCTGTTCAAGCAAAAAGATCTAAATTTGCGCCAGAGGAGGTGGTTAGAGTTGTTAAAGGACTATGATATCACTATTCTGTATCACCCAGGCAAGGCCAATGTGGTGGCCGATGCTTTGAGTAGTCGGGCGGAGAGTTTGGTGAGTTTGACTTATTTACCAGCATTGGAGAGGCCTATGGCGATGGATGTTCAGGCCTTAGCCAGCCAGTTTGTAAGATTGGATCTTTCGGAGCCCAGTCGGGTTCTAGCTTGCGTGGTTTCTCGACCTTTCTTATTTGATCGTATCAGGGAGCGACAGTATGATGACCCTCATTTGCTTGTCCTCAAGGACAAGTTTCAGCATGGTGATGCCAGAGATGTGACTATTGGTGATGATAGGGTATTTGTTACACCCCAAGTTTTCATACGTGAGAGTACGTCATAAGTCATTGATGAAGGCTTGGAAATGAGATTATATTTGGAAGCAAATAAAGTAAGTTAATCATGTTACCTTGGAGGTTACAAATATTTAAGATCATGAATAACGAGTACCAAGAGGGTTGGAAATCTTAGAAGCTAAACCAATCGAAGAAAATAAGTTTCATCGAAAGTCGACAAGCTTCGAATGTTATAACATGTACTTTGGGGTGAGACTAGGGTTATTCACATGATAAGGAGGTTATTCTATGAGTTATTTTAGTCGTATGATATTCATTTTCTACATTTTGAAGGCAAGCAAGTTGTGGAACAAGAGTTGGCAAAGGTCATCACAAGTTATATTCATAAATTTGCTGAAATTTAGGTCAAATGTATCTGAGAATTTCTCCAAATATACTTGGAATCATGGGGTGTTCTACCTACCAAATTGAATATCTACGAGTCTAGTTTCTAACGCATTAAATCGATCGTCAATACGACATCACAGTAGAGAGATATTCATGTTTTCGCGATACCGCGCAAGTAGCTCCCAATGGGACCCACTTAGGCGGTGGTTGACCTACTTCAATTTATAAACGATTTGGACGCCTATTTTTGCTCATTTTTCAACTACAATTCGTCTCCAAACTTCTACTAACCCTCCTAAACATATACCACAAGGGTTTGAAGTGATTCCAAAGTGATTACACCATATTTCAACATCAAAACTTAGTTCGAGTGAAGAACAACACCTCTTTGAGGTTGTGTTGTCATTGAGGATTGTTGTGGGCTGTATTTGGATGAAATTCCAAGTTGTTGCTGCTATATAAGGTGAGTATAAAAGCCTACTAATTGTGCTTAATCTTGCTTGTATGTTGGTTATGTTGTTAGGATGATAAACTACAAGATAATACTTGGATTAGCTTAAGTCACTTCTATGGTGTTGTATTGCTATTAAGGGTTGTTGTAAAATGAATATAACTTGGATTTTGACTTGAAGTTACTTTATGAGGTATGTATATTGTGTTCTTTCTTGTGCCTAAGGTTATCTTGATATTGATTAAGTTAAATGGATTGGCTAGACATGAACTAGTGAATAAAGTTGCTAGTTGGGGATAGTTGAAGTTGTGGATTATTTTCGTTGTTATAAATATATGGTATAAGGTTGGAATCATTGATTAATGACTTTATTATCAAGTTAATGATACTTTTATGTTGAATTAAGAAGTCTATAAGGATTGATAAGGGGTATACGAATTCCAATCGGAGCTTACCGCTCGTCGTAATGTAGTTGCCACTTGTTGTGGTTATATGGTGTCTTGATATTGATAATTATGTATTGATGGATTGCTCTGGTCATTTTTGTTTGTATATGGTATTGGAGGAGTCCCTTGTTACAAGGGAGATGCTGCCAAAATTTACGTAAACGAGCTACTAGCTTAAGTTATAGACTTAGCCTTTGCTCAGCACTGATTTTGAATCTCCTTATACTATGATAGATTGAGTTGACTTATTTAAAGAGTTGCTTGGAAGTGATTAAGGACTCAACGGGTTTAAGGTATGTTAAGGCACTTTCTTCTTTCTTTTGGCATGATCTAAAATGAAATGAACATAAACGATACGCTATTTCATAATGGCTCTACTCCTAGCAACTAAGGATGTCCATGTTGTTCTTTCCTTATAAAATTATTCTAAACAAGTGTGTATGTTCCTTAAATCCTACTAAGGTTCATATTGATGGTAGGGATGTCCACAATGTTCTTAAGTCACTCCAAAAGGTTTAGAACGTGATTCCATGAGTCTAGCATGCATTATATATAATATCTATTTTACTCTACCAAGCCGCTCTGTAGTCAGCCGGGTACAACACCTATTGTGCAACCACTGAGTAGTTGGGTTTACCGAGCTCCACGTGGCCGGGTACGATTCTACCGAACCTTATGATGGTTGGGTATGCTTTTACCGAGTCCTCTTTGAGGCCGGGTATGATATGATGATGATGATGCCCATAGAGGTGAATGTTTTAAAAAGTTTATGTATATATATGTATTGTGCATTTCATATCAGTAACCCCCAGAGGCACTCAGATGTTACAGGTTGTATCTTCTCTATCTCTCTCTTTACATTACTGTTCTTGTTTATGCTTTCCTGCCTAACATACTCGGTACTTTATTCGTACTGACGTCCCTTTTGCCTGGGGACGCTGCGTTTCATGCCCGCAGGTCCTGATTGATAGGTTGACAGTCCTCCTTGTACGCTATCAGCTCAGCGAAGGTGTTGGTGCACTCCACTTGCTCCGGAGTTGCCTAGTTGGTCAGTATGCTTTGGATATGTATTGATTGGTATGGCGGGGCCCTGTCCCGACCTTTATGATTTTATGTACTCTTAGAGGCTTGTAGACATATGTCAGGTGTATGGATACTTGTATGGCCTTGTCGGCCTATGTTTTGAGTTTACTAATGGTCATGTCGGCCATATAGGCCCGTATGTCACATATATTAGTTTGTATATCATGTTGGGTATTCATATGTTGAGTATTCCCTTATGTTTTATTCTTGTTATCCCATGACGGGTTTTCTGGCTCATTTACTCATGATAACATGTTAAGAGAGATATGTTACATTGGTACTCAGTTGAGTAAGGCACCGGGTGCCCGTCGCGGCCCTTCGGTTTGGGTCGTGATAAAAGTGGTATCAGAGCAGTTCTGTCCTAGGGAGTCTACAAGCCGTGTCTAATAGAGTCTTGTTTATGGGTGTATTGTGCACCACACTTATAAGTAGGATGCTACGGGGCATTTAGGTCTGTCACTCTTTCTTCTTACTCTAGATCGTGTAGTAGAGCTCAGTTGTAAGAATTCAAACTCCTAAATTCGACTTTAGTCGTAATACAACGATACCTACATCCACAAAGACTGTTGGTAAGAGATTGCATGTGGATGTGGAAGAGTTGAGTCAGAGGAACTCGATTTCACATCATGCTTATGATTAGTAAATGTGAGGTCTTCAACAGATCATGTGTGTACTAAGATGTGTATGCTTCTTAATAAGGAGCCTTAAGGCACGGATATCTATTCACGAATATGGTGAAAATCTATGAGGAATTCAGAAGCTAGATACAAGTTTTAACAAGTAAAAGAAGTAAGGTGAAGAGGGGTACGAGGCACCCAGATAATGAAGATTATCAATATTTTCAAATTAGGCAGAGAAATATAAGCATTTTGGTACCTTCATCAATGACAGAGGTAAGTACAATTGGCCACACCCATCTCAGTTATGTTCTATGGGAGCTAACAGATATTATTTAAGAGAAATATGGAATATCAGGATCCAGTTGGAGTTAGAGTAACCCAAAAATTGTAGATAGGTTGTTATCATTAACTAACGTTTCCGAAAGATGGTGCAAATGTGGTAATAGATCTCCTTCTAAGACACCCAGATGGTGAACTCTAGAGTAGTACAATCAGATACGAATACTGGAATATTCAGAAATTTCAGAAGATAGGCAGTGGGATCCTAGAAGGGACAAATATTTACCTTAGTATGACTCTAGCCCCGAGTAAAAAAAGAATGTTAGGCATTCCCAAGAGCCAGTGAGATGAAGCTAGGGGAGCTTATAGGGAAAGAACTTTTTGTTGAAGTTTTCAGAATAAAGTGATAGACAAAAAGAATATTATCCGGAGAATAAGAAGAAAATAAATAAAGCATCATGAGTAAGATGTGATATAGGGGTGATAACAGTAAATCAAAATATGACACGATTATAGAGTCTATAGTCAAAGTGAAGGAAAATACAAGAGGTGACAAGCCTTAAGGCAATAAAAGAGTATAAGCCATAAAGTCATATTCTTATTTGGAGAAATGAGATGGTGACTTCAACGTGATTACCAGGAGGAAAGGTTAGACCCCAGAGTAATAAAAATCAGTATGGGCTGGTGAACAAGATAAAACCGAACATGAATTAGGGACCGGAGGATTTGATAATGGTCAACATCGTGAGAATTTCAAAGATCGTGCTCCAACAATAATAGAATAGACAACAGACGAATAACCTTTAAAGGACATTTAGGAAGTCTCTTACCTAAAGCAAGCACTCTGAGCAGAGTTACTCTTAAGGGACTAAGTATGCCAGTTACAGTAGGTGTCACCTTCGTGCATAAGAAATTCAGTTATCCTTGGTACAGAAGGTTACCATAAGGTGATTAGGGTTCATTGATAATGTGAAAAGACGCCAAATATGAAAAGGTAAAACAACTATAGGTAGAACGTCGTAGTACTAAATCTCAGTACTCCCCTAAAGGGGGAATATGGTGTGATATGATATTAAGTCGGAGTTAAGCGGTTCAGTTAACTATGGAATGGTAAAGAAAGAATGTGGTAAAAGGAGAAAGGGATGATGTTGCATTTATTCAGTTCCTGTAGATATGTTGCGACTCTAGAACATTATACAAGCACGACACCGGGGAGAGGCAGTAAAAGTTTCCAGCCAGGATGTTATTGATAAATAAGTGTGAATGGACACTTGATACATCAGGAGCTAGTGGTGAGAGATAAGTTAAGACAAAGGATATATCCCAAGAGGGATTATGCAGAATAAATATATATATATATATATGATAATGGACCAACGGGTAATTAGTAGTTGATTCAGGAAGAGCCTAGTTATGGCTAGACAAGAGGTCACAGATAAATCAATAGATCATGCAAGATAAATGTAGTGAATCGCAGCATAGTGAATTCAGTCTCGCAGATACGCGATCGCAATCATTTGAAAAAAAATTCAGATAGGAGTTGAGGCAATTAAAGGTACCATTTTTAAGGTTTATAAAAATAAGAGAGAGTGCCACTAAGGAGACAATAAAAATTTGAGCTTAGAAGTAACCCTACGAGGACAAAGGCATAAATTTATGTAACTAAGGATTATTATAGGCGAGTAAGAATAACGAAAATTACCTTCGGGTGTACGATATATCAAGCTCGCAACTTTACAAGAGCCAGAAGGTCTCCCTAAGTACTACAATGAAAGACTAGATGAGGAATTAAGGAAGAAGGTTTCCACCTAAGCATAGTGAGCTAAAGAGTAAATTATCCTGTAACAACAGTCTCACTACAATATTGTATACACTCCATAAGAAAGTGGCACCTATCATGGCTAATGAATGGTAAAAAAAAGCCATCAAAGGTGATGTTTGAGATCATATGAGGTACAGGAAATTGTAGTATTCGTGGGCAAAAAGACAAGCCAAGTATTCATGCAACAAGTGATAGAACTACCAGCAAAAGTAATTGCTTACATTTAAGGACAACTGAGAATGAACGAAAGGAAATTTATGGTGCTAGCAAGTTAAAGGAAGGTTGCGAGTAGTATAAATAGATCGGTGTAGGTCCTAAGGTAAAGTATTGTAGAGCAACAAGGTTTTAGGTAGATAGGAGTAAGGATATGAAAAGGTGAGTGAGAAGGTGACGAGAATATGTATGTCCTCGGGATTAAACCCATCAAAACAAGGGAGCTGATGATTTCCATATGTAATAAAAAGCTCGGTACAGCCTGAATGAACACAGAGGAGTCTGAGACTAGGTGCATTTAGAAGAGATGGAATGCTGCCCTGGTGGTAGAATAAGGGTGTAATTATGATAAATAAGAGGACGATTCTTAGGCCTTTGATTGAGTAATGATTTAACGAGAAAGGGATGTCATTAATTGCACGGGATTAGAATACCCCCATAAGATGAATCGCATTGGGATGCAATGAAATACGGTTATTGAAGTATAGTATTATCCCTAGGTGGATCAGGAAAATCACTTCATATGTTCCCCGATAAGATGTGAGCCCTAGTGACAGTGTATTACGTAAGAGGTTGCAAGTTATCAGTGATAGTTTATAGATCAACATTAAGGTAAATAAACAATAGATGGGTACAAGTTCCAAAGTTTGAGATGAGATTTGTTTGTTATTCTTAGATGAATAATAATGAGGAAGCACTAAAAGACTTAGATTTATACATATGGGATAAGCAGCAAGAGAGTAACCTGGAGTTGGGTAGCAAACCTCGGTAATAATAAATCGAAGTAAGTTTTATGGTATAGTATAACCTACTTAGATGTAGTAAATCCATAAGGATAGATATACAAGGCTATGAAACAAGAGATAGAAATAGTCTTAAGTTCGATAAAGTATCAAGCGAAAGACATCAGTACACCTATAGATGCCTAGAGGGACAACTTGTCATAATTCTGTATATGTTCAAAAAGTGAGGCTTAGAGATTGGCTAAACGATGGAGGAAAAAGAGAATACAACTTGCTAGGCACTCATACAAGGACACAGTCATACATACTGCATGACATAAGGTATCAAATGTTACGATGTTGGAAGAATTCCAACCACATGTCATGGTGTGACAAAGAGGCCTAAAAGGGGGGAATGCTCAAGCGTTTGGATTTATTCACAAAACAGTTGCTTAGATGGAAAGATGATCATTAAAGTATTCATAAGAGCTATAGTTTATGAAACTGATAAGCGCATCAGTCAACATTCGAGGACGAATGTTCCAAAGGGAGGAATGATGTTACACCCCATGTTTTCATACGTGAGAGTACGTCGTAAGTCATTGATGAAGGCTAGGAAATGAGATTATATTTGGAAGCAAATAAAGTAAGTTAATAATGTTACCTTGGAGGTTACAAATATTTAAGATCATGAATAACGAGTACCAAGAGGGTTGGAAATCTTAGAAGCTAAACCAATCGAAGAAAATAAGTTTCATCGAAAGTCGACAAGCTTCGAATGTTATAACATGTACTTTGGGTGAGACTATGGTTATTAACATGATAAGGAGGTTATTCTATGAGTTATTTTAGTTGTATGATATTCATTTTCTACATTTTGAAGGCAAGCAAGTTGTGGAACAAGAGTTGGCAAAGGTCATCACAAGTTACATTCATAAATTTGCTGAAATTTAGGTCAAATGTATCTGAGAATTTTTCCAAATATACTTGGAATAATGGGATGTTCTACCTCCAAAATTGAATATCTACGAGTCTATTTTCTAATGCATTAAACCGTTCTTCAATACGACATTGGAGTAGAGAGATATTCATGTTTTTGCGAGACCGCGCAAGCAGCTCCCAATGGGACCCACTTAGGCGGTGGTTGACCTACTTCAATTTATAAACGATTTGGACGCCTATTTTTGCTCATTTTTCAACTACAATTCGTCTCCAAACTTCTCCTAACCCTCCTAAACATATACCACAAGGGTTTGAAGTGATTCCAAAGTGATTACACCATATTTCAACATCAAAACTTAGTTCGAGTGAAGAACAACACCTCTTTGAGGTTGTGTTGTCATTGAGGATTGTTGTGGGCTGTATTTGGATGAAATCCCAAGTTGTTGCTGCTATCTAAGGTGAGTATAACAGCCTACTAATTGTGCTTAAGCTTTCTTGTATGTTGGTTAAGTTGTTAGGATGATAAACTACAAGATAATACTTGGATTAGCTTAAGTCACTTCTATGGTGTTGTATTGCTATTAAGGGTTGATGTAAAATGAATATAACTTGGATTTTGACTTGAAGTTACTGTAGGAGGTATGTATATTTTGTTATTTCTTGTGCCTAAGGTTATCTTGATATTGATTAAGTTAAATGGATTGGCTAGACATGAACTAGTGAATAAAGTTGCTAGTTGGGGATAATTGAAGTTGTGGATTATTTTCGTTGTTATAAATATAAGGTATAAGGTTGGAATCATTGATTAATAACTTCATTATCAAGTTAATGATACTTTTATGTTGAAGTAAGAAGTCTATAAGGATTGATAAGGGGTATACAGATTCCAATCGGAGCTTGCCGCTCGTCGTAATGTAGTTGCGACTTGTTGTGGTTATATGGTGTCTTGATATTGATAATTATGTATTGATGGATTGCTCTGGTCATTTTTGTTTGTATATGGTATTGGAGGAGTCCCTTGTTACAAGGGAGATGCTGCCAAAATTTACGTAAACGAGCTACTAGCTTAAGTTATAGACTTAGCCTTTGCTCAGCACTGATTTTGAATCTCCTTATACTATGATAGATTGAGTTGACTTGTTTAAAGAGTTGCTTGGAAGTGATTAAGGACTCAACGAGTTTAAGGTATGTTAAGGCACTTTCTTCTTTCTTTTGGCATGATCTAAAATGAAATGAACATAAACGATACGCTATTTCATAATGACTCTACTCCTAGCAACTAAGGTTGTCCATGTTGTTCTTTCCTTATAAAATTATTCTAAACAAGTGTGTATGATCCTTAAATCCTACTAAGGTTCATATTGATGGTAGGGATGTCCATAATGTTCTTAAGTCACTCCAAAAGGTTTAGAAGATGATTCCATGAGTCTAGCATGCATTATATATAGTATCTATTTTACTCCACCGAGCCGCTCTATAGTCGGCCGGGTACGGCACCTATTGTGCAACCACTGATCAGTTGGGTTTACCGAGCTCCACGTGGCCGGGTATGATTCTACCGAACCTTATGATGGTCGGGTACGCTTTTACCGAGTCCTCTTTGAGGCCGGGTACGATATGATGATGATGATGATGCCCACAGAGGAGAATGTTTTAAAAAGTTTATGTATATATATGTATTGTGCATTTCATATCAGTAACCCCCAGAGGCACTCAGATGTTACAGGTTGTATCTCCTCTATCTCTCTCTTTACATTACTGTTCTTGTTTATGCTTTCCTGCCTAACATACTCGGTACTTTATTCGTACTGACGTCCCTTTTGCTTGGGGACGCTGTGTTTCATGCCCGCAGGTCCTGATTGATAGGTTTACAGTCCTCCTTGTAGGCTATCAGCTCAGCGAAGGTGTTGGTGCACTCCACTTGCTCCGGAGTTGCCTATTTGGTCAGTATGCTTTGGATATGTATTGATTGGTATGGCGGGGCCCTGTCCCGACCTTTATGATTTTATGTACTCTTAGAGGCTTGTAGACAGATGTCAGGTGTATGGATACTTGTATGGCCTTGCCGGCCTATGTTTCGAGTTTACTAATGGTCATGTCGGCGTTATAGGCCCGTATGTCACATATATTAGTTTGTATATCATGTTGGGTTTTCATATGTTGAGTATTCCCTTATGTTTTATTCTTGTTATCTCATGACGGGTTTTCTGGCTCATTTACTCATGATAACATGTTAAGAAAGATATGTTACATTGGTACTCGGTTGAGTAAGGCACTGGGTGCCCGTCGCGGCCCTTCGGTTTGGGTCGTGATAGTATTGATGATGCAAGGTCAGATTTCTATACATAATGTTGATTGGCTTCGAGAGTTGATTCTAGAGGAGGCCCATAGTTCGCGGTATTCCATCCATCTGGGTTCTGCGAAGATGTATCAGGATTTGAGACAGCACTATTGGTGGAGGCGAATGAAGAAGGATATAGTTGGATTTATAGTTCGGTGTCTCAACTGTTAGCAGGTGAACTATAAGCACCAGAGACCGGGTGGATTGCGTCAGCAGATAGAGATTCCGGAGTGGAAGTGAGTGTGGATCACCATGGACTTTGTGGTTGGGCTCCCAAGGACTTTGACGAAGTTCGATGCTATTTGGGTGATTGTGGATCGGCTGACCAAGTCCGCTCATTTCATTCCAGTGTGTACTACTTATTCCTCGGAGCAGTTGGCGGAGATTTATATCTCAGAGATTGTTCGTCTGCATGGTATTCTAGTATCCATCATTTCAGATAGAGGTACTCAGTTCACATCACGGTTTTGGAGGGCCGTTCAGCATGAGTTGGGTACTCGGGTGGATTTGAATACAGCATTTCACCCTTAGACAGACGGACAGTCCGAGCGCACTATTCAGATTCTTGAGGATATGCTTTGTGAGTGTGTGATTGAGTTTAGAGGGTCTTGGGATCAGCTCTTGCCATTGGCGGAGTTTGCTTACAATAACATCTATCAGTCCAGCATTCATATGGCACCGTATAAGGCTTTATATGGTAGGCGATGTAGATCTCCGGTGGGTTGGTTTGTGCTGGGTGAGGCTAGGCTATTGGGCATAAATTTGGTTAAGGATGCTTTGGAGAAGGTTAAGGTGATTCAGGATAGACTCCATACAGCCTAGTCCAGACAGAAGAGTTACACGGACTGAAAGGTTTGTGATGTTTCCTATATGGTTGGAGAGTGGGTTCTGCTTCGGGTTTTGACTATGAAGGGCGTTATGAGATTCGGAAAGAAAGAAAAGTTGAGTCCGATATTTATTGGCCCTTTTGAGATATTAAGGCGTCTAGGGTAGGTTACGTATGATCTTGCCTTACCTCCTAGCTTGACTGGAGTTCATCCAGTATTCCATGTTTCGATGCTCTAGAGGTATCACGGTGATCCGTCCCATGTGTTGGATTTCATTTCACAGTTGGACAAGGATCTATCCTATGTTGCGGAGCTGGTGGCGATATTGGACAGGCAGGTTAGAAAGCTGAGGTCAAAGAACATTGCATCGGTAAAGGTTCAGTGGTGGAGTCAGCTGGTCGAGGAGGCGACCTGGGAGACCGAGCAGGATATGCACAACCGTTACCCTCATCTTTTGACTATTTCAGGTATGTCTTTATGCTCGTTCGAGGACGAACGAATGTTTAAGTGTAGGAATATGTGGTGACCCGGCCGGTCGTCTTAAGAATTAATGCCCCGATTCCCTATTAACTGCTTTCCCCATATTTATTTCAGCTATTACGATTTGTCAGGATGTTTGGTTTTGAGTTTCGGAGAGTTTTGGGACACTTAGTTCCTAAATGAGAGCTTAAGTGTTGGAAAGTTGACCGTAGTCGGAACAGTGTGAGGACGGCCTCAAAACGGAAATCTGACAGTTCTGTTAGCTCTATTGGGTGATTTCGGGGTTAGGAACGTGTTCGGAGTGTGTTTTGGAGGTCCGTAGCTAATTTAGGCTTGAAATGCCGGAAGTTGAAATTTTAAAGTTTCCGATCCGATAGTGGGATTTTGATCTGAGGGTCGGAATGGAATTCCGGAAGTTGGAGTAGCTCCGTAGTGTTGATTGTGATATGTGTGCAAAATTTCAGGTCATTCGGACGAGGTTTGAAAGACTTTTTGATCGAAGATTATTTTAAGAATTTTGGAGTTCCTAGGCTTAAATCCGTAGTTAATTCGAGGTTTTAATGTTGGTTTAGGTGTTTTAAGGATTGGTACAAGTTTGAATAAGGTATTAGGTGATGTTTGTGCTTTTGGTTGAGGTTCTAGGGGGCCTCAGGGGTGATTTCGGATGTTTAACGAGAAGTTTGAAGAAATATTGCAGCTGCTATATTTCTTTGCTGCTTCTGGTAGTTTCGCATCTGCAGTTTGGGGACCGCAGATGCGAAGCCGTAGAAGCGGTGTAGAGACCACAGAAGCGGAATTTGGGAATTCCTCAAGAACCGCAGATGCGGTGAAATCTTCGAAGAAGCGCAACCGCTCCTGCGGTTAGAGTTCCGCAAATGCGGAGTCTGGCATTTAAATGAAAGTCGCAGATGCGACATAGTTTCCGTAAAAGTGGGACTGCAGATGTGGTCTCAGAGACACAAATGGGGGAATCGCTGGGCAGAACATTTAAATAGTTGCCTTTGCGATTTTGAGCCATTCTTTCACCATTTACATCCGGGTTTGAAGCTCTTGAGAGAGAATCTTTGAGGAAAACAAAGGGGAATCACTTGGAGGTAACGTCCTTAATTTCATAACTCATTTTTATACGATTAAAGACCTAATTAGTGGTGAGAAGTTTGGGAAAATGGGTAATTAGGGCTTGAGTTTAAGAGGCCTTTTAATGAGGATTTGAGGGGCCATTTGGACTCCGATTTCAGTGTTCTTATTATGAATAGACTCGTGGGAGTACGAGGTTTTCTGAAAATGTAAATTTAACCCGATTCCGAAATGTGGGCCTGAGGGGCGTTTTGATCATTTTACATAATTTCGCGTATTAGCTTAGACTTTAATTGTAGAATCAATTATTTGAAGTGTTATTTACATTATGCAATTGAATTGAATAGATTTGGGCCATTTGGAGTCGAGTACTCGTGGCAAAGATGTGGTGTCGGGTTGATTTTAAGCTGGTTCGAGGTAAGTGGCTTGTCTAACCTTGTGTGGGGGACCTTCCCCTTAGGATATGATACATTTGGTAATTGAAATGTCTTGTACGTGAGGTGACGAGTGCGTACTTGAGCTAATTGTTAAAAATCCGATTTTACTTTAAGTATTTCAATTGAGTTCCTTTTTTCCTGCTTTATTCTACTTGCGAATTTAGCCTGTTGTAGTTTAGAAAAGCATGTTTAGTTGACTTAATTGTCTATTTGCTTAAACTGCTTTAATTTCATTGGGTGAAGCATATTAGGCTAGAATTAACCGTTTACTTGGTACGAAATTTGCATTTAATTGAGTATTCTTGTGTTGCTTCTATGTGTTTTTAATTTGGGACTACAGGACGACATCCTGGGATATCCCATGTACGTATTTATGATCTGGACTAAGGTTCGGGATACCAAGAGATCCCTGACATGTATATTGAGGAAACCAAGAGATCCCTAGCGTATATTGAGGATACCAAGAGATCCTCGGGATACCAAGAGATACCTAGCATATATTGAGAATACAGACAGATCTCTGGCATATATATTGAGGGTACTAAGAGATCCTCGGGATACTGAGAGATCCCTGGTTATTTCCTTGTGGTTTGCCTTCATCTCTGTTTCTGTTATTGTACTCTTATTATCATGTGTAGATTTTTACTGTAGATCCTCAATTGTACTGCTTATTTTATCCTGTCATCTTTATAATTATTTAATCTTAGTAGGGCCCTGACCTTCCTCGTCACTACCCAATCGAGGTTAGGCTTGGCACTTACGGAGTGCCGCTGTGATATACTCATACCTCTTTTGCGCATGTTTTTCATGTGCAGATCGAGGTACCGCTGCTCAGGCCTATCATCTTTGAGGAGGCGACTGCTCTAGAGACTTCTAGGTACATCTGCCGCGTCCGCAGACCGAGAAGTCCCTTTCTATTCCTGCTTTTAGTATTCAGCCCTTTTGTATTTTTCTGTTCTTATTAGACATTCCGGAGTTAGAGTTATGTAGTATTGATCTTAGCTTGTGATTCGTAGGTTTTCGGGTCTTGGATTTATGTTTCGGTATTGAGAGTTAAACATGGTGTAAGCCGAGCGGCACATTTAAACATTGTTACTACTTTATTTCTATTTTAAATTGTTTACTTCCACAAATTATGGTTTTTCTTCTGCAAATTAGGCTTACCTAGTCGTAAAGACTAGATGCCGTCACGATTGAAAATAATGCGCAGAAAGGGCATGAGTACACCACAACGGTACTCACTAAGTGCCAAGCCTAACCTCGGT
Organism: Nicotiana tabacum; assembly: GCF_000715075.1. Lineage (NCBI taxonomy): Eukaryota > Viridiplantae > Streptophyta > Magnoliopsida > Solanales > Solanaceae > Nicotiana > Nicotiana tabacum. Next base: position 54,677,030 of record NC_134086.1, read on the forward strand.
CGAGTAGTGACGAGGAAGGTCAGGGCTCTACTTATTATAGCTGAAAAATGAGGTAAAACGATACTGAATACGACAATATAATTAAATGCTAACAGTATAAAGTAACATAGGATAATAAGAATAACAATGACTATAACAAAGACAAAATAATCACAGAAGGAATACAGCTCAACACAGAGATAACAACCGGGGATCTCTCAGTATCCCGAGGATCTCTTAGTATCCTCAATATGTGTGCTGAGGATCTCTCGGTATCCCAAGGATCTCTTAGTATCCTCAATATACGTGATGGGATCTCTCCGTATCCCGCACTATAGTCCAAATCAATATATGTGCCGGTGATCTCCCGGAATACAAATCCATAGTCCCAAAGTAAACAAGCATGGGGATCTTCCGGGATACTATCATGTAGTCTCAAAGTAAACACACAGTAGCGATACAAAGAATACTCAATTAAATTCAAATTTCATACCAAGGTCAAACATGTATTTCTAACCTAGCATGCTGCAAATATTCTAAATAAGGTAGTTTGAGCAAGTAAAGCAATTAAGTCAATTAGACATGCTTTCCTAAGCTAACATCGGGTTTAAATTACATGTAGTATAAACAGGAAAGGAAACACAGTTATAGTTACTTATTGAAAATAGGATTTTCAACAATTAGCACAAGTACGCACTCGTCACCTCACGTACAAGGCATTTCAAATATCAACAATACCAAATCCTAAGGGGAGTTCTCCCACACAAGGTTAGGCAATTCACTTACCTCGGACCGGCTCAAAATCAACCCGAAACCATGCTCTTGCCACGAGTACTCGACTCTAAATAGCCCAAATCTATTCAAATGAATTGCATAATATAAATATAACATCAAGTAACTAATTCCACTAATTAATTCTAAGCTAATACGCGAAATTAGAAAAAATGACCAAAATGCCCCCGACCCCACGTCTTGGAATGGGGTAAAAGTTATGGATTATGAACCCTCATTCACTCATGAGTCTAACCATACCAAAGTTATCCAAATCCAATGTCAAATCCCCAATCAAAATTAAAAATTAGGTCAAAGAACTTTTCCAAATTTTTCCCAATTTCTCACCCCAAATCCATAACTAGATGATGAATTCATATTTAGATTAATGGGTTATAAGCAAAAAGGAGCTAGGAGTCATTACCCAATCGAAATTTCTGAAAATCCGTCAAAATCTCGCTCAAATCTGAGCTCCCAAGCTCTAGTTTTGATAAAAATGGCTAAACCCTCGACTTTGAAATTTTATATTCTGCCCAAATAAATCCTTCTTCGCAAACGCGGATGGACCCTCGCATTTGCGAAGAACAACTTCTCTTGGTCCAGCGTTCCTTCACCGCGAACGTGATGTCCCAGTCACGAACGCGGTGACCATCTTGCCCCTTGTACGCGAATGCGGGACCATCTTTGCGAACACATAGGTATAATATCTCACAGCCTCGCGAATGCGGGAACACCTTCACGAACACGAAGCATTAAACTTCCGCCAGCACCAGCTCCTCTTCGCGAATGCGAAGAAGGAAACCATAACTGGAGACCTGCTGCAATTTTCTGCAATTCTTTAAGTCCAAAAGTGACCCGTTGAGCATCCGAAATACACTCGAGGCCCCCTGGACCTTAACAAAACATGCCAACCAATCGTAAAACATCATTCAAACTTGTTCCAACCTTTGGAACGCTCAAAACAACATCAAAACACCAATTTAACATCGGATTCAAGCCTAAGAACTCCAAAAACTCTCAAATTGCGCTTTCGATCAAAAAGTATATCAAACCTCGTCCGAATCACCTAAAATTTTGCAAGCACGTCACATTCAACACTACGGAGCTACTCCAAATTCCGGAATTCCATTCTGACCCCGATATCAAAATCTCACTATCGAACCAGAAACTTCAAAAATTCAACTTTCGGCATTTCAAACCTAAATAAGCTACAGACCTCCAAAACATAATCCGAACACGCCCCTAAGCCCGAAATCACCCAACAGAGCTAACGGAACTGACGGAATTCCATCGCTGCTATTTTCACATTGCTCCGACTACGGTCCAAATTCTAAAGCTTAAGCTCTCTTTAAGGGACTAAGTGTCCCAAAACACTCCGAAACTCAAAACCAAACATCGCGACAAATCAAAATAGTAGAAACAAATACGGGAAAAGCAGTTATTAGGGGATTGGGGCGTTAATTCTTAAAACCACTGGTCGGGTCGTTACATTTCTTTTTTTGTGTTTTCATCTTCTTGAGTCGAGGGTCTATTGGAAATAGACTCTCTACCCCATCTGGTAGAGGTACTGTCTGCGTATACACTACCCTCTTTAGAACCAACTTATGGGACTATACTGGGTCGTTGTTGTTGTTGTTGTTGTTGTTGTTGTTGTTGTTGTTGTATTCCCAGTAGTCTAATTAGGATTCGGCACGAAGAACTTAAAGTTTGTAGTTTGGATTCAATTGGTTTGGGGTGTGATTATTAGTTATAATGTTGTTTGGTGCGTTCCGAGAGTTAAAGCAAGTCTATTTATGATTCTACACTTGTTGATATGTTCAGGTAGTGCCTCGGGGGCCCCATGTGCTAATCGGACGAGGCTTGGACCAAGTTAGAACCTGAGAGAAATAGCTGAAGCTCCTAGATGCTTTCATAATCGCATCATCGCTTGGACAGTCACAGGTGCAAGCTCACAAGTGCGAGCCACGAGCCACAGAAGCGAACCAGTGAAGGCTGCCCAGGAACCGCAGGAGGAGACAAATTGGCGCACCTGCAATAGCACATATGCGAAGGCAGTGGCCGCAGATGCAATAAGGGTCATGGGTACGGGTGTCTAATCACACCAGCGGGTGCGCAACAACGGCCAAAAGTCTGCGAATGCAGAAGTTGCTGGGCAAAAAGCATAAAAACGCGAAGCTCGGCCATTTTTGCCATTTTCTTCATTATTGGGCGATTTTTGGAGCTTCTTGAGAGAGGTATTCACCTAGCAACTTGGAGGTAAGTTAATTATACTTATTGCGAGTTAAATACAAAATTTACGGGTAGTTTATAACATGTAAATTAGTGAAAATCATGGGTTTAGGTAAAAACCTAGGTTTTTGATAAAAGTGAGATTTAACCATAAATTTTGTTATGGAATTTAGTAAAGATCATATATTTGAGTTCATGAGGTTATGGGTAACAACTTTCTTCGAATATTTTCGGAATCTGGGCACGTGGGCCTGGGGGCAAATTTTAGGGATTCTTCAAATAGGTTTAGGAAATCACTTTCATAGTTAGGATATGAACTTTTAAACATTTATTGATTATTTTATATAATATTTGACTACTTTTAAACTTTGTGGACCCCATTACTTGATTATATTTGTTAATTGTCTTGAATAGAGCTGGAGTTGAGGATTTACAGATTTTAAAACATTCAAGTTGAATTTCTTTATTTTGAAAAGAATTGAGTGATGTTATGATTAACTTGAAAAATTTATATTTAACCGCATCGCAAGTATATTCCGCAAGTGGGGTGACTTTTTCACTACTCTCATGGGAGCGGTCCGTTCGCCTCGGCATGTTAATAGATGTATCTATGGTTCGTGCCGTTCGACCTTGGGAAGTGCAAATAGTTATGTATATGTATATTTGGACCGGGCCATACGTCCTCGGCATAATTCGTGCGTGATACTAATATTTGGAAGTCCCTTTGTATTTGATATTATTTATTGGCTTGAGAAATTACATGTTTAAATGAGGGAAATGATTCGGTTCTTACTAGCGGTGAAAGGATTGTTTAATTAATTCATACTCTGAGTTCTATTGTCATTTATATCTATCATGTTTAATTAGAATTTCACATTATCATATTGTTGGCCTATAGTAAGTGTCGAAGTCGACCCCTCGTTACTACTTTTTTTAGGTTAGACTAGATACTTACTGGGTACATGTTGTTTATTTAATCACGCTACACTTTTGCACTTAAATGTGTAGGATCTGAGGCAGGTGAATATGGATATCAGTCCGGCACGCACACTTGATTTTCCACTTAGAGACTTGATGTTGAGCTGCCTTTCGAGCAATTCTGCAGCAGCTAGAGTCTTTCTTTTGTTATATTTTTCTGTCTATTTCACTTCGGACAATAGACTAGTATTCTTTTCTATATTCTACAAGCTAGAATGCTCATACACTTGTGACAACAGGTTTTGGTACACAGTAGTAGACTTGCGGTTTTGGTTTTATTCTATGATTATGACTGCACTCAGTTGCTTTTAAATCAATTATTTCTCAAATCTTTTAATTTAAGGAAAGTTTAATTACTTGGAAAAAATTATTAAAAAGAGGAAATCACGTGGCTAGTGCACAGTTGGCTTGCCTAGCGGCGGCGTTAGGCGCCATCATGACCTATTATAGAATTGGGTCGTGACATCAAACATCATGGGTTGCCCTTACTTTTGAATTTGTTGAATTGTAATCACCTGAAGACTATTAAGAAGGAAGCCTGTTGAGCAGTTTTAAACATTGCAGCTAGCAACATAGAGCAAATTCAAATAAGTAGTTTAGCATGTGCTTTTGATTTTCTTTATTTTAAAGTTATTTCTAGTAACATGATTAGGCAAAACCCTTCTCTTTCTTTGGTCCATATACTTGAAAATGTTCATTTTTATTGACGGATGCACTATGAGTGAAGCGATGTCATGGGCAATCTCCAGGGACGGATGCACTATGAGTAAAACGATGTCACTTGACACTGATTCGTTGAAAATTTTCGTTAAATGTATACATACAAATATAATCTGCAAACCAGCAAATGAGGCACAAAAACGGTAAGTGTATTAATGTGACTAGTCGTTTTGAGTTCTGGTATTTTGTTCTTTAATTTGAGAATTTGAGTGGCTTCAAATGGTGTATTATGATTTGCGTCCATGGTTGGTTTTGATTTTCCAATTGTACAGAAGTGATTTAAAAGAGTGATTCTCAATTTGAAAACTTTAAGTTGGGAGAAGGACATAGGTTCCACTTTTGAGTAAACGACGTCAGAATCGGGATTTGATGGTTTCAATAGGTTCGTATGGTAATTTTGGCCTTGGGCTTATATTCGTATTTGAATGTGGATGTTCCTAGAATATGTTTGATCTATTTATCGAAGGTTGGCAATTTAAAGTATTAGAGAGTTTATAAGTATGACCTGGAGTTGATGTTGGTGTTATCGGATTCCTAGTGTGTTTTTGTGACCTTGTACAAGTTCATTTAGCATATTGGTGCTTGTGTACAAAGCTTGGCTAAATCTAGAATGTTTGAGTGTGGGTCGAATGAGTTTACCAAAGTTGGAATATTTGAAACTTATGAAAATAAATTTTGATCTTCAATTCTTGATTTTGATGTTATTTGTGGTACCTATGGATAGGTTTGGATATTGTATATGAACTTGTTAGTCTGATTGGACGGGGTCCCGATGGGCTCAGGTCTGATTCGGGGAAGTTTCGAACCCATTTTGTGATGTTTGGAGTTGCTGGTGTTTACTTATATTAGATTTGCTTCGCGTTTGTGAGATTCAACTCGCATTCACGAAGGGGAAGATCGGTTGTCTTACGCATCCGTGAAGTAGGTCCCATGAACGTGAAGAAGGATTTGGGGGCAGCAAATGTGTGTATCGCGAACATGTAAGTCGTGTTATGTTCGCGAAGAAAGACTGGAGGGTCGGTGTGATTTATGCTTAGCATTCGTGAAGAGTGGCCTGCAAATGCGATGAACGATTTTGGTCAGGGGCATATGTTGTCCAAAAATTTGAGAATTTTTTATTTTCTTATTATTTTGAGTTTTTGAGCACAAAATGTGGCGATTTTAGATGGTAATTTGGCTATTATTTTATGCGTAAGTAAGTTTACTTGAATTTTATTAAATATCTTATTTTCTCATGGATTTCACACTTTCATCATGGAACCTTGAAGGAAAATTTAGGGTTTTTACCTACACCTAAATAGAGTGCATTTTGGGGATTTGAGTACCGATTTAAACTCGATTTAGGTATCTAATCACATATTTGACTCAATAGATTATAGGTCATCGGATTTTGATATTGGTTTTGGATTTTAGGCATGTGAGCACGTGTTGAGTTTTGTGACTTTGAGAATTCTTCATGATAGAAGTTTTATGGATTGAGATCGATTTTCATAGCATTATTTGACTTCCCTGGATGATGTTTGGCTTGGATTTTCATGATTGATTAGCTTGAGTGAGGTTTTAACATAATTTGGAGTTTAAGACTAGCCCGGATGAGGCAAGTATCTTGCGTTGCTTTGGTTGAGGGAACTTTTCCTAAATAAATAATATTATTTTCTACATGGAGATGTGATACATGTGCAAAGTGATGAGCATATATGCATGTGTTAGGGTTATTCATGCTCGGGATAGACTAGATTCTTTTCTGCGCCTTATTGAACTTTTTAATCTTCTTGACTTATATTTTATTTGATTCTAAGACTATATGAGTAATATATTATGTGCTAGAAATTATGTTTAGACGTATGACATCCTAAATGAACATGATAGGCTAATCTTGCAACTCTTGATATACTTGAATTGATCATAGTCATGTATTTACTATGAAATTTTATCTATACATGTTATTCTTGTGCTACTTGAACTTATTTATTCATAATAAGAGATTATAATTGGGGTCTTACTGTAATATTTGGCATGATTGGTATTTCCATGCGGTTGATATGATGTTGGACTATAGGTATTTTCATGCGGTTTGATATGAGATTGGCACGTTGGTTGTCTCTGCGCGGAGAAAATAGGAGTAGGACTTTATATTATGGTTATTTGTTCCTTATACACATACATGCACTCTACCTTTATTTATATCTATGTTTTCTATCTTGCATGTTACTTTCACGTCTATGTTTCCTACTTAGTTTACCTCTATGTTTCCTATTTGTCCTGTTATTATCACATCTATGTCCATATCCTATTTGTTACCGTTACATCTAGGCTTTCTACTTGGTCTATTACTGTTACATGTTCTTACCTATTCTATGTCTTTACTTGTTATCGACCTTTACTTGATATATGCCTTTTTTTATTACATGCTTTTACTTATTAAATGTAATTACTTGTTTCCAAGATTTACTTGTCGCATTCCTTTATTTGCTACATGCCTATACTTGTTACATGTTTTTACTTATTAAATCTCTTTACCTGATACTTGCTTACTTACTATATACCTTTACTTATTTCATGCCTTATCCTTCTATGCTATATTGAATTGGGTGACTAATAGATTGTTTGCGTGTTCGCGATTTGTTGGAGCCTTGTCAATATATATGTGTGACGCTAGCTTATTTATATTGGGTTGCCTATTATACTTCGTTTGAGTTCGTATTTCCTTGTTGAATTATGCGTATTCAGTCTCTTCTACTATGTTGTAAATTGTTTTTGGTGCTTGATTATTGTTAGTTGGTTTCACATGAATTGGTATATTGGGATCATGTTGCGTGCCATAACGGATTTGTAACATCTCTAATTTAATTAGGGGGGTTAATATATAATTTTGCAACAAAATAATAATAAGAAAAAAAGAGTGGAAGAATTAAAAAAGGGGACAAATCCTATTAGAAAAAGGAATAGACGTAAAAGGAAAGATAAACGGAAGTAGAACACAGAAGCAGAAAAAAGAAAACGCTTGAGAAAATAAAAGAAAGGGAGAAAAAGAGAGGAAATGAGAAGAGAAAAAAAGAGCGTTTTTAGATCAAATCATCAAGGCAACGATCCTTTACTTTTACTCGAGTTTATTACTTGATTATGAGAAGATTTTTATGGTAGCAACATGGAGAAATTTTCAGAAATTGCGAAAGTCAAGCCCTAGGATTCTTCAACCTAATTCATCAATTTTAAAGGGCAAACGTTATCAAAATTTAATTTTGATTAGTGTTCTAGAATTCTCTCGTCGAGGAGAACCCGTTGGTGTTCATGGTACAACAATTATGACCCGTTAACCAGAGTTGACTTTTTAGGTCAACCTTTTACCACAAGTTGGACTTGCTTTATAAATTAAAGGGAAGTTCACCTAAGGGTTTTTGATAATTCTAAACTCGTTTTTGTGTAGTTTGAGGTGATCCAGAGACTCGAAAGTATAGTTTTGAGTTATTGGAAAGATGCTTGAATTGTGAATTCGAGGTAAGTGAGACTTTAAGTTTTGATGCTTGCATTTTCAAAACCGGTTTTAAAAGTATGTTTTGTCTACCTAGTCCATGTGTTTCGACGAGCGTGTGCTTAACACAATCGGTGGTCTTTGACCAGCCGCAAATATATATTTTTTTGTTAAAAATCTAAAAATTATTTAATAAGTGATTTATGGAGCTGTCACACCTCCTTTTTGCGCGCCCGCCCCGAAGGGTAAATGCGCGAGAAAGTTTTTCCAATTTAAGTGACAATATTCGAAATGGTTTATCTTGAATCCCAATTCGAGGAAAATATTCGACTTTCCAAATGAAGTCTGCGAACCAGAAATTCTAAGTAAGGAATTCTGTTGACCCGAGGGAAGGTGTTAGGCACCCCCGAATCCCGTGGTTCTAGCACGGTCGCTTAAATTGTTATAATGGCTAAATATCTGATTTTAATACATGTCATAACTTGTATGCTTTTATTAAATTTAAACCGCTTTTATTATTATTTATTTTTTATGGAATTGCAACGTCGTGAAAAATGCATTTCGAACCACGTCGTAATCAATGCGCCCGCGGTTGTTAAAACATTCATACTCCATTGAGATTTGGATTTGGGTCACATAAATGCGCACCCAAATTTAAGAATGTAATTTAGCTAAGTCGCGCCTAAAGAGTCTAGCGCGTTATTATCTTGGGGAAGACTGTGAAATTCACTAAACAATCCATCCCAAATTCTAAGTATTTTTATTATGACCAATTATTGAGGACGCCGCAATTTACATTTTTATTTGGTGAGGCTCGTCTCATTTTATTTAAAGGTCAATCCTAAAGTGACTATGGTTCCCCTATTTATTTGTCTCTAAAAAAATGAAGAAAAAGGTCCTAGTTAGTCGTTGTTTAAGAAATGTTATACTTAGGCCCATTGAATTCATACAAGTCTGAATCTTAAACCAAATTGGGCCTCGAATACAGCCCCATTTAAAAGAATCCTTGCCAGTCATAAACCAAAGGCCAGCCCATCATGGGACTGGGTCGCCTGTGAGAGGCACCGAAGTCCAACAGCCCAAGGATGGATTGTTGCCAGTTTTTATATTTGAACAAATACACATTAACATCTTAATTTCAAAACATTCCAATAATTGCAATTGGTAACAAGGAAGAGCATTCCAATTTTAGGGCCTCAAATGAATGAACTAAGCTGAGTAATTTAACTAAATGATTTTATCTATAGCTTATTCGAACTATTTAACGGCTTAATTTCAAAATAGTGTATAAAATTTAGCAAGAAAACGTTATTAAACATAATTCTCCAAACATCCGTGACTTTGAAATTAAAATTATTAAACCAAAAGGTTATCCAGCTAGACTTGAGCACATGTCCATACACTAGTTATATCGTCTATTTCCAACTGTCATTAGACACACGAGGCGAACTCGATTCTATTTCTAGCTACATTCTAACTCAAATTTTAAAACTAAATTGCGTCACAACCCATCCAGATTAACAGTTTAACAGCTTGATGTCATGAAGACATTTGACTACTAAGAATGAAGTGAACTAGGTTGAATCAAAATCAATGTTAACTAATAGAGGGTATGGAGACAAATTTCACAGTCCAAAAATAAAGTTATAATTATTTTACAACACCTAAATGTCCCCGCAAAAGTAATGTAATTACAGCCCAATAACAGTTGAGATCTTCTGAAATCACCCAAATCCAAAGCAATTGCAATTTCGATTGATATGGACATACAACGAGGCAAGTATATTAAAACAACTTTCACTTCATCTCACTCTCAAAATTGGAAATCTACATCAAAGTCTTGAAGTGTACCTGGATTCGAAATAGAGGAGAAGTAAAGGATCAATTTGACAGGAGCAACAACAGCTCAACAATGATTTAGCACCCAGAAATGTTTGACAACCAGACGGAAACCAACAAAACAAACAATCAACCACTTGAAATGCCCCCAAACAAATTCGACAGTGAGCTTAAATTGCTTTATGAAACTTCTTGGAACAACACTTAACCAAAAACCAAACCAGGCAGATCCAAATATACTCAATCAAACTGCCAAATACTCCTAAATGTTGCTGAAATTAAAGGGAGATAGATTTTAGAGAGGTTTTTGATGGCTAAAACTTTTGGAGTTTACAGGGGTGTCCTCTTATCTTTCTTTTTTTTCTCTGATCCCCCCCTCTGAAAACCCTTGGTCTCCTTTTATAACCCTATAGAAGGGAAGAACCTCCTTTAAAGACAGGCTACCCAGGGCTTAAAATAAGCCTTAAAGGCTGTCATCTCCACTTAGGATTGTCTAGGCATGGGGTTTTCTTCTACTTTAAACTGCTAAAATTTAGAAAAGCAGTGGATACCCTACTGTACAGCAGGTTCCACTACTATTCTCATGTGCATTTTAAGCCTTTTATTATTAAACTCATCTTACACCTGACTTCTCATCTGTAAAGATGTCAGCCAGGGTGTATTTGCACTATAGACTACTCTAATGGTTCAGCCCATACTCAAACTGGTAGTCCACTTAACTTAAGCTCTGAAATTTTCATTAAAATTGCAGCTATAACCAATCCTTAAGTGGTTCTTGATTCAAACTGAACAAACTATAAGCAACTATACTCAATTCGTAATTGGATTCAAACAACGCTTCAGCAGAAATCAAACACCGTGCGTCAATTTATTGTCATTCAAAATTGAAACTAATCGACGACATATATCGAATCGACTATGTGAATTACAACACACACAATCAATAGCAGATAACCAAACTTGAACAGGCACAAATATGATTTTATGTTAATAGGCACGGGGATTTGTGGAAAACTTAACTGATCGACGGAACTTATTCGACTCGATTACACAAACTGTAATTACACGCAATAAACACACAGAATCAAATTCGACCAAATAAAGATCTGGGTGAGATGGACAGAATAGTCGACACAAACTGAAAACAAATCGAACTGACATTTAAACACATGAACAAACATTAACAAAACAAACAACATGGAGCTGACAAGGAAAAGAAAAAGGAGAAATACCTTAAAGAATTGAAAATCAGACGACCCTGTGTCGGATTTTGAATCGAACCTCTTTTGGGGTTGAACGGACTTTAATCGAAGTGTTCTCAACTGAGAACACTTCGATTAAGGTCTATTAGACCCCAACCCTCTAATTTAATTGGACAAAACCCTCAGATTCTGGATTTCTAGGGTTCTTAGGGCTGATTTGGGACTCGGGGTTTTCTGGTTAGATTTGGACCAAACCAAGCTTGGTTTGGTCACAAGGGAGGTCAGGGGGGGGTACCTGGTATGGATTTGGGGGGGTTTGGCATAGGTTGGGGTCCAGCTTGAATCTTCAAACGAAGATTCGAGACGGTGGGGGAAGATTCGAGACCCATGGTTTGTAGATCCGTGTTCAGGGGGTCGAGGTGTACTAGGGGTGTTAGTCTGGTGGTCACCGGCATTGTTGCCACCGGGTTTACGGTGAGGTAAAGGAGGGCGGTGCTAGGGTTCTAAGGGGTTTGGGTTCAGTCTCTGAAAGAGACGAAGATGAGGGAGGGGGGTCTGGCTTTGGGCGCGGTGGTGAGAGGGGAAGGCTTACATACGGGACGGGGGGTTGAATTTTGGCCATTGGATCATCGATGATCAACGGCCTTGATCTTTCCACTTAAGGGGACGGCGTCGTTTTGTCTCAGAGGAGACTGGGTCGATTTTGACGGGAATGGGTTGGGCTATGAGGCGTGTTGGAGACCGTAGGATTGAACAAGATGGACGGCTCCGATTGAACATCCTTATACGGCGTCGTTTGGTTTAAAATGGGAGTTGAATTGGACCGTTAGATATGTTTGATCAACGGTCCAGATCTGATAGGCCTTAAACGACGTCGTTTGGTGAGGCCATAGAGATCAGGGAACCGGACTGGGTCATAAAATGAATTGGGCCTGATTCCTGGTCTCAAATTTAAGCCCAAATCCGGATTTCTTCAATTTTGAACTCCTTTTTTTTCTTTTAATTTCTAATTTATACACAATTCCTAATTAAATTGTAAAATCAAAATAAAACTACACAAATATTAATTAACACTTAACAACAATTATCACACACATTAAACATTTAATTAACATAAAATCACTCAATGACAACAAATAGAATAAAAATGAATATTTTTTGTGATTTTTCCTTTTAAAACCAAATTATGGTTTGATTAATTCCTAATAGTAGAACGATATCCTAAACTTACACGTGACATAAATTCCAAAAAATTGTACAACAAGACCATTTGTTTTATTTTTCGATTTCTTTTGGAGTAATTGTCGTGTAAACAAAAATCACGTGCTCACAGCTGCCCCTCTTTGCCCGAAAACATGCGAGGTTTTTGTGCAAAGATAAAGTGAGCGGATATGAGCGATTTTTGCCCGTTGGACTACTCCGTGTGAAGCACATTTTTGAAAGATTTGACTGAATCTTTGCTTCAAAGATTTCCTACATATCCTGGGCTAAACAGGAATCAGGTCAATGTAGTTCGGGAAACTTTGTTCCAGTTGTTCAACTGAAGTCTCAGCCGGTATATACGCTTTGTTCAGGGTTTTGAGCAAGATCTTCTGATGTTCGGCCGACCTCATTAGCAGAGATAGCATAGACACTTTCTCGGGGCACTTGCGTAACTGCTCCACCACTTCGTAGTCGGGCATTTTCACCTTTTGGAAGAAAACTTCCGCTTCTTCAACCCTTACAGGCTTCTTGGGTGGGAAGCGCTTACGTGTGGCATTGTTTAACTCTTGGGTGTCTGAATATCTTCCAACGAAAGTATTCTCTGGAAGTTCCCCCGTGACTTCCCTGCCTTTGTATGTAACCAATGTTCTTTGATAGTTCCATGGTACTGTGGACGGGTTTGTCATTGGCTTCTGTGGTACGCGTCCGATAACCACTGGCTCATTCAGTCGAGGTGGTTTAATCGTCCCCCGGACCACATAAGCCCCTTTCAGTACGTACATTGGTTTTGCCCTTCTGACTTCGAATCTCTGCGGCTTCTCTGATCGACCTCGTGGAATATAAAGGAATTCATTCTTCGCGAGCACCATCGTCACTGTCTTTGTCTCGGCCTACTCTTCAAGCTCAACCTTGACAGTACCAGTCTTCTTTTCCCCTTTTTCTTGCTTCGGGGCCACTTTAGGCTTTCTCTCTGTATCGACAATGGCGATTATAGCTTTCAAGGCGGGATCAAACTCCTTGTCCTCACAGATCATCCCAATCAACGGCCCATTATTGTGAGCGGGCAACAGATTGTTGGTCACGTTTGGGACCTCCTTGTCCCTCAATACTATCTTTCCCTGCTCTATCAAGTTCTCAACCACCCTTCTTAAAGTCCAACAATCATTGGTATCATGCCCTTCTGCTCCCGAATGATAAGCACACCTGACACCGGCTTTGTAAGCAGGTGATGCTGGATTGTGCCTCGTCTGAGGGACTGGTTGCAGGAAACCCATCTGGACTAGCTTTGGGAATAAGGTAGAATACGGTTCACCAATGGGTGTGAAGGTCCGTCTTCTGAGTGGTTCTTGAGGGCGGAAGTTATTTTGAGGTGGTTGTGGATTATAGTGGTTTTGGTAAGGAGGCTGATTTCTGGGAGGTGGAGCTTGGCCTCGATTGGCTTGTTGCGGTGGCTGGACATAAGGATGGTTATTCATGACCATGTAGGGTTGAGGAGCATAGGTCACATTTTGGTGGGGGTAGTAATGTTGTGGGGTTCTTTCTGGAAAATGGGGCCTGAGATTACGATATTCTCTTGTTTCTGATGCCGCCATGGATGTCTCTTCCTTTTTCTTCCCTCTTGCCATTCCTCCGGACCCGCTTTGGACGGCTTGGGAGGTTGCCCTTATGGCTCCCTGACTCAAAATCCTACCCGTTTTCAAACCATTCTCTACCATCTCCCCGATCTTGATCGTTTCCGCGAAAGGATTTCCCATGGCTGACATCATGTTTTGGAAGTAGTCTGATTCCTGGGCCTGGAGGAAAGTAGTGACCATTTCTATCTCGTCCATGGGAGGTTTTACCCTTGATGCTTGCTCGCGCCATTTAATAGCATATTCTCTTAAGCTTTCCGAGGGTTTCTTCTTCAAGTTTGACAAAGAATTCCTGTCCGGTGCGATGTCAATATTATACTAAAATTGTCTTACAAAATCTCTGGCGAGATCATCCCAAATATGCCATCGAGATATGTCTTGGTCAATATACCATTCTGAAGCTATTCCTACCAAGCTTTCTCCGAAGTATGCCATCAACAATTCTTCTTTGCCGCCGGCTCCACGCAATTGGTTGCAATACTTCTTGAGGTGAGCAATGGGATCTCCATGCCCATCATATTTCTCAAACTTTGGTGTTTTGAACCCTGACGGCAAATGTACATGTGGGAACATACACAGATCAGTATAGGAAACACTCTTCTGCCTGCTTAAACCTTGCATATTTTTCAAACTCTGCTCGAGGCTCCTCATTCTTTTTGCCATCTCATCTTGTTCAAAAGCTTTGGGATTTTGGTCTTGCCCAGACGCAAACTCATATTGAGGTTGTTGAGGATAAGTGTTGGTGGTAAACCGAGTTGGTTCCAGTGAGAAGGATGGTGCTTGAAATGTGAATGAGGACGAGTCAATATTCGGCCTGTGCGTAGCGGGTTGTGCCACGATTGGACAGGGCGGTGCGGTGAATATGTTTGCAGCTACATCTGTCATTGTCATCCGGGGATAAGACTCAGGGGGTGATCCAGCAGAGTGGGCTGAAATGGTCGGGTACCCGAATGGGGTAGTTGGATAGCTTATGGGGACGTTGGAAGTCCCAATTGTCCTAGAGAACAACTCGGGGAATCCAGGGATTACACTCGGTGGCTCTTTTCCGTTGTTCCAGTCATCCAACATTTCCAACATGCGGAGCCGCAAGATTCTGTTTTCCTCAGCAGTTGTTGACTCGGGAGTTGGGATGACCGAGATGGAACTCTCCTCGGAGACAGGAACTGTCGGCAAAGGAATTTGTGAAGACATCTCTATACTTCCCTTTGATCTCGTAAAGTAAGTGTGAATACTTCCTCTCGACTTAGTGACGGGCAACTGAACACTTCCTTTCGACCTCGTAAAGTATGAATGGGAGGCCAGACCTCCACTAAACCAAACCACCTTTTCTAAAAACCTGGACTTAGCAGCAAACAAATGGTTAGTTTGAAACAAATAACAGACAGGTAATCTCATGTTGGGGCGTGATGCACCTATACAGTTAAGTGAATTTCTACATGTTTGCATCGATGACATGCGTCATTCCGGCTTCTCTTTAGGCTTTCCTTTATTTATCATATATTTTTTATTGTTATTTTTATTATTTGCAGTTAAAATGTGACCGGATCCGATGAGGATTGCCTACGTATCATGATGCTGTGTGAATCAGATCATTGCGTAGTTCGAAAACAAACGAGTGTAAAAGAAGCACACATTTTTTATTACTAAAACAATCTATTACAAACTAACATTTTTTATAAAGGGGAAAACAACAAGATTTGAATTAAATACAAACTCAACAACTACTGATACACCCTGATGCGAAAAGACGGACAGAAGATGCTAAGATACAGACTCGACCTATAAATACATTAAAGTTTCAAGAATTGGCGCCCGCGGGGCATTGTTCGGCCTCGCCACGGTCTTAGGTGTGAGGTCCCTTTCAAGTTGTTCCATCTCATACATAGTCTGCTTGACATAAATCATCACTGCCGAGAGAACGGTAATGCTGGTCATGTTTTCACATCATAGTCACCTCCTGATGATGGCATGGGCAATGGTCTTAATCTTATCCCTGGTTTGTCTCTTTTCTTTGAGTAGGCGCTCTATTTGATAATTACGGGTTGTCATAATCCGAGAATCCTGGAGATATTGATTTTGCCACTACTGAATTTCTACTTCCATTTGGGCTAGGAGCTTGTGGCAACGTCTATTTTCAGCTTCAAAGGTTCGGGTTTGCTCAGCTGCTCTGTCCTCAAGAGTGACCACCTTTTTCTTCAAATTGGCAATGGTTTGCTCGTGATGCCTTTTCAACTGCTGCAGGTACCGGTTACGCTTTTCTGTCCTTCTTGCTCAGTGTGCTTCGAGTCCCGCTATGGTATTTTCAAGAATTTCTGACTCACTTCGGCACTCCCCAATTTCCATCCTTAAACCTTTTATCAATCGTTCATCTGAACGGGCTCCTTTGTTGGTTATCAGCGGCTATCCTTATCTGCTGGATCTGGGCCCTGAGCATTTCGTTTTCCTGGGCCAACCTGTTCTTTTCTCCCAGATCAGTAGCAACTTGCACGTTGTGCTCATATTTTAGACCTTCGACTTGTCGCTTTAATTTGCCGATTTCGACGCAATAGCCTCTTTTCTTTGCTAACCAATCCCATTGATTTTGTGATGACTCGGCAAAATTCAGGATGTGGGGTGTTTTAGCTGGCCTTTCGTGTTCAAGTTCTCTTCTGTACCATGCAAGGTAACCTGGCGCCGTTTCACTTTTGGCCCGATCCTGGCGGACTTTTGCTTCAAGAAATTGTCCGTCATGGCTAATCTCAATTGTTTGAGCACTAAGATCTTCCTCGTGTGGCACTATCTGGCATCTCTCGAGTTGTCTCAAAACTTGATAGGGTGCATAAGGTTGAATGCTCTTGAGTCCCATCAGTAGGAAGTGAGTTCTAGCCGCTGGCATATACATGACCTCATCAACAGGCAACCATCCCAGTGTCCTCTGTATTTGGCTGGCAGTGAGAGTCTGAAAGAATGAAGTCCATGCCATAACTCCTTCGGCTAGACTGACCTCCTTGGTTCTCGTGTAAAACTCTTCTATGCAAGTTTTCTTCGAGGAACCATGGCTCAAAAGCTCGGAATGATGGCAGAGATGTTCAGTCATCCATATTTGTAGCAGTAAGTTACACCCTTCGAAGAAGTTCCCCCTGGCTTTGCAGGCTGTGAGAGCTCGAAAGATATCAGATACCACCATAGGCGTGAGAGTACTTTCATTCTGAGTGAACAAAGTACTGATGACCCCGGATATTTTCAGATCAATATTTCCGTCTTTCCTCGGAAATACCAGAAGGCCCAAAAATGTTATCATGAAAGCCACCCGTTTGTGCTCATCCCACTTCTGACGGCTACCTTTGCTGCATAGCTTGTTAACCGGACTATTGAATCCTCCTATATGACCATATTTGTCGTATATGAAGCATGAATTACAAAAACCTGCGGCCAAATCTGGGTTATGGACTGTCCTGGGTATCTTTAGTGAGTCTAGAAATCGATGCACCATGACAGCTCTTGGGGAAACCAGGTATTTTCGCCTTAATGGAAGTTCAGCATTTCTGATGTACCCAGCTATTTCCTCCAGAGTCGGGGTGAGTTCAAAATCGGAGAAGTGGAAGACATTGTGCGATGGGTCCCAGTAGGTGACCAAAGCTCTTATGATATCTCTCCGAGGCTGGATTTCCAACAAATCTGTGAGACCTTTCAGATATTTCTTCACCTCATCTTGCCCTTCAACACCTAGATCATTCCACCATAGCCGCAACTTGACAGGGATTTTAGTCATTATCGAAAAGCGTTCATTTTGCATTGTGCTCATCCTACACATTTATTAAGGTGACTTAAGCAAAAATGATTTGACTCAAAAATGATTTGACTATATTTTAGAAAGAAAGATCTGATTTTCGAACACGACCTTTCAGCACTTCGGGGATGAAGATTTTAAGGCTGTGAGGGTCAACCGATCAAAACTCTAAAAGATGATCGAAAGTGGCCGTTTATGCAAAGTCAGCCTTCCGCCGTCCCTTTCAGGAACATTTGGCTATTTTTGACAAAAACAATCACTTGATTTATTTATGACTCTTTTATTTTTTTTAGAATGGTGACCCGACATTGGGAACATGGCCTCGCGAGCCTCGGGGACGAGGATCCTAAGGCCATTGAGCAATTTGGTCACAAAAATAAAAATGACCAAAATGGCTGTTTATGCAAAGTCAGCCTTCCGGCGTCCCTTTTCGGGAACATTCGGCTATTCTTGACAAAACGGCATCACCCGACTCATTTATGACGAAATTAAAATTCTAACATTTTGGCTATTTTGGAAAAAGGGGAAGTTGGACCTGATGAGGGTTGCCTACGTATCTCGCACCCTGTGAGAATCAAACCGGCGTAGTTCGGGTGGATCAGGAATAGGGGAAATAAACTAAACCCCCCCCCCCTTTTTTGAATAAAATCTTTTAAAGAAAAGGAGAAAATATTTTTTTTTGGATTTTTATATTTTTTTGTTTTTTTTATTTATTATTTTTTGAAAAGAGACGAAGACTAAAGAAATATTTTTTCTTTGAATTTTAAACTTCTTTTCACTTCTCTTTTTTTGAAACTTCGAAAAATCTTTTAAGGAAGTATTTGGACTATTAGTCTGAATTTATGAAAGAGATACTACAAAAGAAAAAATATTTTTATATTTTTTTTTTGAATTTTGAATTTTCCCCTTTTTTTATTTTTAAACAAATACTTTTTTTGGATTTTGAAAGTGATTAAAAGGAAATTATTTTTTGTTATATATTTTTTTTTTAATAAATCAAACTAAAAGACAAATTTTGTTTTCATTTTTTTTTTAATTATCTCCATACGCTGCTATTTTTCTTTTCCTTTTTGAATTTTTTTTCAGAAACCGGTCAGCATGCAAATCTGAAGCAAATAAATGCGCAAAACAAACGGGATGCAGCAGGATGGTCTTTTCATTTCGGGTTGCTTGTCCTAGACGGACCCAACCCCTGTGTTGAGTCCCCTATGTCAAATGCAACGTGATGCAAATAAGCGTTCCTACTAGGGATCCGGCATGAGTTTTTGTTATACTAGGTTTATAACCTGGGTATTTGTTCTAGACTGTGTACCCGAGCGGACAACTCGAGTCGAGGAGGGGGCTACGTACCGGGGACCCGTGAGATCATCCGGCTTTGTAACTTGTCCGGCCTCTTTCTTATTTCAGGGTATGACACTAACAGAATAGCCCCAGCAGAGTCGCCAGAGCTGTCACACCTCCTTTTTGCGCGCCCGCCCCGAAGGGTAAATGCGCGAGGGAGTTTTTCCAATTTAAGTGACAATATTCGAAATGAGATTATTTATTTAATTCAGAGTCGCCACTTGGGAAAGGTTTGGCTTTTGGTGTCCCAAGTCACCGGTTTATCTTGAATCCCAATTCGAGGAAAATATTCGACTTTCCAAATGAAGTCTGCGAACCAGAAATTCTAAGTAAGGAATTCTGTTGACCCGAGGGAAGGTGTTAGGCACCCCCGAATCCCGTGGTTCTAGCACGGTCGCTTAAATTGTTATAATGGCTAAATATCTGATTTTAATACATGTCATAACTTGTATGCTTTTATTATTATTTATTTTTTATGGAATTGCAACGTCGTGAAAAATGCATTTCGAACCACGTCGCAATCAATGCGCCCGCGGTTGTTAATACATTCCAACTCCGTTGAGATTTAGATTTGGGTCACATAAATGCGCACCCGAATTTAAGAATGTAATTTAGCTAAGTCGCGCCTAAAGAGTCTAACGCGTTATTATCTTGGGGAAGGCTGTGAAATTCACTAAACAGTCCATCCTAAATTCTAAGTATTTTTATTATGACCAATTATTGATGGCCCCGTAATTTACATTTTTATTTGGCGAGCCTCGTCTCATTTTATTTAAAGGTCAATCCTAAAGCGACTATGGTTACCCTATTTATTTGTCTCTAAAAAAATGAAGAAAAAGGTCCTAGTTAGTCGTTGTTTAAGAAATGTTATACTTAGGCCCATTGAATTCATACGAGTCTGAATCTTAAACCAAATTGGGCCTCGAATATAGCTCCATTTAAAAGAATCCTTGCCAGTCATAAACCAAAGGCCAGCCCATCATGGGACTGGGTCGCCTGTGAGAGGCACCGAAGTCCAACAGCCCAAGGATGAACTGTTGCCAGTTTTTATATTTGAACAAATACACATTAACATCTTAATTTCAAAACATTCCAATAATTGCAATTGGTAACAAGGAAGAGCATTCCAATTTTAGGGCCTCAAATGAATGAACTAAGCTGAGTAATTTAACTAAATGATTTTATCTATAGCTTATTCGAACTATTTAACGGCTTAATTTCAAAATAGTGTATAAAATTTAGCAAGAAAGCGTTATTAAATATAATTCTCCAAACATTCGTGACTTTGAAATTAAAATTATTAAACCAAAAGGTTATCCAGCTAGAGTTGAGCACATGTCCATACACTAGTTAACAAGTCTATTTCCAACTGTCATTAGACACACGAGGCGAACTCGATTTTGTTTCTAGCTACATTTTAACTCAAATTTTAAAACCAAATTGTGTCATAGCCCATCTAGATTAATAGTTTAAAAGCTTGATGTCATGAAGACATTTGACTACTAAGAATGAAGTGAACTAGGCTGAATCAAAATCAATGTCAACTAATAAAGGGTATGGAGACAAATTTCACAACTTAACTAGTTTAAACTCAGTTTTCAGCCTACTACAGTCAACAAATTCACAGTCCAAAAATAAAGTTCTAATTATTTTACAAAACCTAAATGTCCCCGCAAAAGTAATGTAATTACAGCCCAATAACAGTTGAGATCTTCTGAAATCACCCAAATCCAAAGCAATTGCAATTTCGATTGATATGGACATACAACGAGGCAAGTATATTAAAACAACTTTCACTTCATCTCACTCTCAAAATTGGAAATCTACATCAAAGTCTTGAAGTGTACCTGGATTCGAAATAGAGGAGAAGTAAAGGATCAATTTGACAAGAGCAACACAGCAACAACAGCTCAACAATGATTTAGCACCCAGAAATGTTTGACAACCACACAGAAACCAACAAAAGAAACAACCAACCACTTGAAATGCCCCCAAACAAATTCGACAGTGAGCTTAAATTGCTTAATGAAACTTCTTGGAACAACACTTAACCAAAAACCAAACCAGGCAGATCCAAATATACTCAATCAAACTGCCAAATACTCCTAAATGTTGCTGAAATTAAAGGGAGATAGATTTTAGAGAGGTTTTTGATGGCTGAAACTTTTGGAGTTTACAGGGGTGTCCTCTTATCTTCTTTTTTTCTCTGATCCCCCCCTCTGAAAACCCTTGGTCTCTTTTTATATCCCTATAGAAGGGAAGAACCCCCTTTAAAGACAGGCTGCCCAGAGCTTAAAATAAGCCTTAAAGGCTGTCATCTCCACTTAAGATTGTCTAGGCATGGGGTTTTCTTCTACTTTAAACTGCTTGAATTCAGAAAGGCAGTGGATACCCTACTATACAGCAAGTTTCACTACTATTCTCATGTGCATTTTCAGCCTTTTATTATTAAACTCATCTTACACCTGACTTCTCATCAGTAAAGATGTCAGCCAGGGTGTATTTGTACTATAGACTACTCTAATGGTTCAACCCATACTCAAACTAGCAGTCCACTTAACTTAAGCTCTGAAATTTTCATTAAAATTGCAGCTATAACCAATCCTTAAGTGGTTCTTGATTCAAACTGAATAAACTATAAGTAGTTATACTCAATTCGTAATTGGATTCAAACAACGCTTCAGCAGAAATCAAACAGCGTACGTCAAATTATTGTCATTCAAAACTGAAACTAATCGACGACATATATCGAATCGACTATGTGAATTACAACACACACAATCAATAGCAGATCACCAAACTTGAACAGGCACAGATATGATTTTATGTTGATAGGCACGGGGATTTCTGGAAAACTTAACTGATCGACGGAACTTATTCGACTCGATTACACAAACTGTAATTACACGCAATAAACACACAGAATCAAATTCGACCAAATAAAGATCTGGGTGAGATGGACAGAATAGTCGACACAAACTGAAAACAAATCGAACTGACATTTAAACACATGAACAAACATTAACAAAACAAACAACATGGAGCTGACAAGGAAAAGAAAGGAGAAATACCTTAAAGAATTGAAAATCAGACGACCCTGTCTCGGATTTTGAATCGAACCTCTTTTGGGGTTGAACGGACTTTAATCGAAGTGTTCTCAACTGAGAACACTTCGATTAAGGTCTATTAGACCCCAACCATCTCGTTTAATTGGACAAAACCCTCAGATTCTGGATTTCTAGGGTTCTTAGGGCTGATTTTGGACTCAGGGTTTTCTGGTTAGATTCGGACCAAACCAAGCTTGGTTGTGTCACGAGGGAGGTCAGGAGGGTACCTGGTATGGATTTGGGGGGTTTGGCATAGGTTGGGGTCCGGCTCGAATCTTCAAACGAAGATTCGAGACGGTGGGGGAAGATTCGAGACCCATGGTTTGTAGATCCGTGTTCAGGGGGTCGAGGTGTACTAGGGGTGTTAGTCTGGTGGTCACCGGCATCGTTGCCGCCGGGTTTACGGTGAGGGAAAGGAGGGGCGGCGCTAGGGTTCTAAGGGGTTTGGGTTCAGTCTCTGAAAAGAGACGAAGATGAAGGAGGGGGGTCTGGATTAGGGCGCGGGGGTGAGAGGGGAAGGCTTATATACGGGACGGGGGGTTGAATTTTGGCCGTTGGATCATCGATGATCAACGGCCTTGATCTTTCCAATTAAGGGGACGGCATCGTTTGGTCTCAGAGGAGACTTGGTCGATTTTGACGGGAATGGGTCGGGCTATGAGGCGTGTTGGAGACCGTAGGATTGAACAAGATGGACGGCTCCGATTGAACATCCTTATACGGCGTCGTTTGGTTTAAAATGGGAGTTGAATTGGACCATTAGATATGTTTGATCAACGGTCCAGATCTGATAGGCCTTAAACGACGTCGTTTGGAGAGGCCATAGAGATCAGGGAACCGGACTGGGTCATGAAATGAATTGGGCCTGATTCTTGGTCTCAAATTTAAGCCCAAATCCGGATTTCTTCAATTTTGAACTCCTTTCTTTTTTTTCTTTTTTTTTCTTTTAATTTCTAATTTAAACACAATTCCTAATTAAATTGTAAAATCAAAATAAAACTAAACAAATATTAATTAACACTTAACAACAATTATCACACACATTAAACATTTAATTAACATAAAATCACTCAATGACAACAAATAGAATAAAAATGCATATTTTTGTGATTTTTACTTTTAAAACCAAATTATGGTTTGATTAATTCCTAATAGTAGAACAATATCCTAAACTTACACGCGACATATATTTTTGTATTTTTATTTAACAAAACTAAACAATCACACACAAAAATACAAATAACTACCAAAAATGCCACGTAAATTCCAAAAAATTGTACAACAAGACCATTTGTTTTTTTTTCGATTTCTTTTGGAGTAATTGTCGTGTAAACAAAAATCATGTGCTCACAGCTGCCCCTCTTTGCTCACGGGCAGGTTTTCATGCAAAGATAAAGTGAGCGGATATGAGCGATTTTTGCCCGTTGGATTACTCCGTGTGAAGCACATTTTTGAAAGATTTGACCGAATCTTTACTTTAAAGATTTCCTACATATCCTGGGCTAAACAGGAATCAGGTCAATGTAGTTTGGGAAACTTTGGTAGCTGGGACTACCATGGGATTGCAATGCTTGCTGTTACTGCTGTTGCTATTGTCGCTACTGCTTTACCGACCTCCTTATTACAAGCAAAGGAAATTGAAACTGAACTAACTACTTATGCCTGCCAACCACTAGTTACAAGATTCCTATCTATAATTCTTTTGCAACTTGATCTTGGGTCTTAGTTGATTCTACTTGTAGACTTCGATCTGAATCTTGATGCTCGCAAGTTATAGGTGCTCGTTTATTTCTGCAGTATTGAGTGAAACGGGATTGGCGGAGCTCGGGAATTTAATCAAATTTTGAGCAACCTGCCCTTTAATTGTTCCAATATTTGGGAACATCTTCTTTTTGTTCTTTTCTTCTTTTCTTTATTCTGGATTGAGACTTATCCCGTAGGTCATCTCGATCCATGCGCCTCGAGGTCAGACCTGCTGAGACAACAAAACAAACGAACGAAATTTTCTTCCCCAGTTTCACTAGGAAAATTTCGTGAGTTAATTGCCATGAAAATTTACAGAATTGATGAGGGGATTGGAAACCTCAAGTCTAAAAGGTGCAACTCACGGATTGGAGCCCTAATGTCGCAAAAGGTAAAAACGTGCAACGTAGGGATTGGAGCCCTAATTTTGGCTAAAAAGGAAAAATCGCTCAACTCAGGTATTGGAGCCATAATGCTGGCTAAAGGAAAATTCGCTCAACTCAGGTATTGGAGCCCTAATGCCGGCTAAAGGAAAGTTGCTCAACTCAGGGATTGGAGACCTAATGCTGGCTAAAAGGAAAATCGCTAAACTTAGGGATTGGAGCCCTAATGTCGGCTAAAGAAAATTCGCCCAACTCAGGGATTGGATCCCTAATACCTGCTAAAGGAAAAACGCTCAACTTAGGAGCCCTAATGTCGGCTAAAAGAAAACAAAACGCTCAACTCAGGAATTGGATCCCTAATGCTGGCTAAAGGAAAGACGCTCAACTCAGGGATTGGAGCCCTGATGTTGGCTAAAAGAAAGGTTGCTCAACTCAGGGATTGGAGCCCTAATGTCGGCTAAAGGAAAAACACTCAACTCAGGGATTGGAGCCCTAATGTCGGCTAAAGGAAAGTTGCTCAACTCAGGGATTGGAGTCCTAATGCTGGCTAAAAGGAAAATCGCTCAACTTAGGGATTGAAGCCCTAATATCGGTTAAAGAAAATTCGCTCAACTCAGGGATTGGAGCCCTAATGCCGGCTAAAGGAAAAATGCTCAACTCAGGGATTGGAGCCCTAATGTCGGCTAAAAGAGAAAGCGCTCAACTCAGGGATTGGAGCCCTAATGCTGGCTAAAGGAGAAACGCTCAACTCAGGGATTCGAGCCCTAATGCCGACTAAAGGAAAAATGCTCAACTCAGGGATTGGAGCCCTAATGTCGGCTAAAAGAGAAAACGCTCAACTCAAGGATTGGAGCCCTAATGCTTGCTAAAGGAAAAAATGCTCAACTCAGGGATTGGAGCCCTAATGTCGGCTAAAGGAAAAATGCTCAACTCAGGGATTGGAGCCGTAATGTCGGCTAAAGAAAAGTTGTTCAACTCAGGGATTGGAGCCCTAATGCTGGCTAAAAGGAAAATTGCTCAACTTAGGGATTGGAGCCCTAATGTCGGTTAAAGAAAATTTGCTCAACTCAGGGATTGGAGCCCTAATGCCGGCTAAAGGAAAAATGCTCAACTCAGGGATTTGAGCACTAATGTCGGCTAAAAGAGAAAGCGCTCAACTCAGGGATTGGAGCCCTAATGCTGGCTAAAGGAAAAACGCTCAACTCAGGGATTGGAGCCCTAATGCCGGCTAAAGGAAAACGCTCAACTTAGGGATTGGAGCCCTAATGTCGGCTAAAAGAAAAGTTGCTCAACTCAGGGATTGGAGCCCTAATGTCGGCTAAAGGAAAAACGCTCAACTCAGGGATTAGAGCCCTAATGTCGGCTAAAAGAGATAGCGCTTAACTCAGGGATTGGAGCCCTAATGCTGGCTAAAGGAAAAACGCTCAACTCATGGATTGGAGCCCTAATGCCGGCTAAAGGAAAAATGCTCAACTCAGGGATTGGAGCCCTAATTTCGGCTAAAAGAGAAAACGCTCAACTCAGGGATTGGAGCCCTAATGCTGGCTAAAGAAAAAACGTTCAACTCAGGGATTGGAGCCCTAATGTCGGCTAAAGAAAAATCGCCCAACTTAGGGGTTGGAGCCCTAATGCTGGCTAAAAGGAAAATCGCTCAACTTAGGGATTGGAGCCCTAATGTCGGCTAACAGGTTGATATTGGGGATTCTAAACTAAACCTCTTCTTTTGAATTTTTTTCTTACTTCCTTTTTCGCTTTTTTTTATTATTATTATTATTTCATTTTTTGTTTAGTAAAATGCAGGAGAGAATTTTGGGACACTTCCCTTTTGGGTTGATTCCTTATTGCAAAGTTGTTTCTTGCACTTGTGCATTTCTTTTCCTTTTGGGCGGCACTTGCTTTTTGCACGGTTGCTTTGGATCGCACCTGTCTCAATTTTCCAAACAAAGAAAAATTGTCAGTTTGAAAACGGTGGTTGGTTCAGTGGCCTTGATCGTCCAATTGCTTGGTCCCGGCCTCATTCCTGTTGAGAAAATTCAGCCGTTGATTGGATTCACAGGTGATCCCCTTTAAAACTGATTAGACTCGGATTTCCGGATTTTGCAATGATTCGCCCGTGTAAGGCTTTGGTTCTTCCATCCCATTCGGACTCAGTGGGGATTTTTATTGGGGCATACTCGTTGGGGATTTTTACAAGGCAGACTCGTTGGGGATTTGCTGGGGAAGATTCTTTGGGGATTTTTACAAGGGGAGACTCTGTGGGGGATTTGCCAGTTTTTTTTTGTGGCTTTACTTCGAAAGCAATCAACATCATGATCAGTCGGGATTGGACTGACGTACCACTGAAGCGGGGTATTTTCTTCACTTCTTACTAAATGGAGCTCCGTGAAACCGGTCCTGCCACCTTTTCTTTCCAGCATATTTTGGAATTTAGGGTTAAAGAGAAAGGGATTCAAGGAAAGGTAAAACAAAGAGCGGAGAAAACGAATTTAAAGAAAAGTGTCCCTTTTGGGACAAGAAAGACTTATCTGAGGCAACATGCTGACTTTAAATTCACATGACATGCTTTTTGGACAGGATGCCCGACCCTCATAAACTTGCATTTCCTCATGAACCAAAACGGATCTATGTTTCCGAACCAGGAAACCTTGCCAGAACTTTCTGAGGTGGAATCATCTTTTCGGCCGACAGCGCCCTTGGCGGGTTTTCGCTAGTCGACCTCTCTCATTTCTCTTCTCACTGTAGCCTGATAGCACTCTTTGCGAGTTTTTACTAAACAAGCTCTCTCATTTTTGATTTCTCTAACCCCGTTGCCTTATGGTGCCCGAAGGTTTTCATCGATAAGACTCTCTCATTTTATTTCTCTCAATTTATAATGTATCGGCTTCCCATCATGATCTTTCTTGGTTTCCCCTGCCTTTGGCAATTGATCCGAAGGACTTGTACTTGGTAAAAGAATTGTGGATGAAATTACAACTTCGGAACCATTTGGTGGGCCGCAGTTTCAACTTCAGGGTAAATTGGATTTTATTTTTTGTGTGACTGAACCCCAAGGAGAGGTTGCCTACGTATCCTTTCGGAATCAAGTCAGACGTAGTTCAGGCTCAATCAATGTTGGTATTTTTTTTTTTAAAATTAGGTAGCCAAAGAAATGTAACCGGCTCAAAGGGCTTGTAGAGAGAGTTTGGATAGCGGGGATAAAACCTTCATCATCCCAAATGGGCCAAGACATCACCGAAGTAAACTCAGACATAGTACCTTTTGACTGCATCCGCATTCACCGCTGTTTCAGGATCATTTCCTTCGATATCGCCTAGATACAACGCTCCTCTCGGCAATATCTTCCTGATGATGTATGTGCCTTTCCAATTAGGAGCAAATTTTCCTTTCGCTTCCTGGTGATGTGGCAGAATGCGCCTTAATACCAGTTGACCTACTTCAAAATTCCTGGGTCGTACTTTCTTGTTGTAAGCACGGGCCATTCTTTGTTGGTACAACTGCTCGTGACAAACTGCGGCCATTCGTTTCTCATTAATCAAAGTCAACTGCTCCAATCGAGTCTTAACCTACTCGCTATCTTCAATTTCTGCTTCAACAATGGTTCGGAGCGAAGGAATTTCTACCTCTGCTAGTATCACAGCCTCGGTCCCATAAACCAACAAGTAAGGGGTTGCCCCTATTGATGTGCGTACTGTAGTGCGATATCCCAGCAAAGAAAATGGTAATTGTTCATGCCATTGTCGGGAACTCTGGATCATTTTCCTCAAAATCTTCTTGATGTTCTTGTTTGCTGCTTCAACAGCGCCATTGGCCTTGGGCCGATAAGGAGTGGAGTTCCTATGCGTTATTTTGAACTGTTCGCATACATCCCCCATCAAGTGACTATTCAAGTTTGCCGCGTTATCTGTGATGATAGTTGCAGGAATACCGAAACGACAGATAAGATTTGAATGTACAAAAGCCACCACAGCCTTCTTAGTGACCGATTTGAGAGTAACAGCTTCTACCCATTTTGTGAAGTAGTCTATAGCGACCAATATGAATTTGTGCCCATTTGAAGCTTTTGGCTCAATCGGACCAATGACGTCCATACCCCAAGCGACAAAAGGCCAAGGCGCCGACATAGGATGTAGTTCTGTGGGAGGTGCATGAATCAAATCACCGTGCACCTGACACTGATGACACTTCCGAACGAAACTAAAACAATCCTTTTCCATGGTTATCCAGTAATAACCCACTCTAAGGATCTTCTTTGCTAAAACATACCCATTCATGTGGGGCCCGCATACTCTCGCGTGTACCTCATGCATGATTCTTCCTGCCTCCTCGGCGTCAACACATCTTAACAAGTTGAGGTTCGGGGTTCTTTTATACAATATCTCGCCGCTTAAAAAGAAACCACCTACATGCCGCCTAATAGTCCTCTTTTGATCTCCAGTAGCATGTTCGGGGTATTCTTGTGCCTTCAAGAACCTCTTGATATCATGGTACCATGGCTGGGTACATGATCCTGCCTCGATTACATTACAGTAACCATGTCTTTCCCTGATTTGGATTTCCAAGGGATCGATGTGGGCGTTGCCTGGGTAAGGTAACATTGAAGCTAAGGTGGCAAGTGCATCAGCTAGTTCATTGTGACACCGCGGGATATACCTGAACTCTATTGATTTGAATCACTTGCCGAGATCCTCCACGTGCTGTCGGTAAGGAATAAGCTTGACATCCCGAGTTTCCCATTCACCTTGGGCTTGCCGGATAATCAGGTCAGAATCCCCTATAATCAATAAATCTTTAACATCCTGATCGATCGCCATATGCATTCCCATGATGCAGGCTTCGTATTCAGCTGTATTGTTCGTGCAAAAGAAACGAACCCTAGCTGTAGCAGGATAGTGCTGACCAGTGGGTGAGATCAAGATTGCCCCGATTCCTACACCTTTGGCGTTTACAGCCCCATCAAAGAACATCTTCCAAACATGAGCGTTTTTCGAGACTACTTCTATGGTGTTTATTTCTTCATCTGGAAAATAAGTACTCAATGGTTGGTATTCCTCATCAACCGGGTTCTCGGCCAAATGATCCGCTAACGCCTGGGCTTTCATCGTCGTGCTAGTGACATAGACTATGTCAAATTCAGTAAGCAAGATTTGCCACTTGGCTAGTCTGCCAGTAGGCATTGGTTTATGAAATATGTACTTCAACGGATCCAACCTGGTTATGAGGTAAGTAGTATGAGCTTGGAGATAATGTCTCAATTTTTGAGCGACCCACGTCAAAGCACAACACGTTCTTTCCAACAAGGTGTACTTGACCTCATAGCTGGTGAATTTCTTGCTTAAGTAATAGATCGTCTGTTCTTTCTTTCCGGTTGTGTCATGTTGCCCGAGGACACAACAAAAAGAATTTTCCAAGACTGTCAGATACAAGAACAGGGGTCTCTCTGGCTCTGGCGGGACCAAAACTGGAGGATTTGAAAGATATTCTTTGATCTTGTCAAAAGCTTCTTGACACTCAGCCGTCCATTTGATTGTTGCATCCTTCCTCAATAGCTTGAATATGGGCTCACATGTGCTAGTTAGCTGGGCAATGAATCGACTGATATAGTTTAACCTGCCCAAAAGACTCATCACGTCTTTCTTCGTTCTTGGAGGAGGTAGATCTCGGATAGATTTTATCTTTGTTGGATCTAACTCTATACCTCTCCTGCTTACTATGAAACCCAAAAGCTTGCCCGATGGGACTCCGAAGGCGCATTTAGCTGGATTCAGCTTCAGGTCGTACTTTCTCAACCTCTCGAAGAATTTCCTTAAGTCTTGGACATGATCATCCTGAGTCCTGGACTTGACTATCACGTCGTCTACATACACCTCTATCTCTTGATGCATCATATCATGAAAAATGGCAGTCATGGCTCTCATCTAAGTTGCCCCGGCATTCTTCAAACCGAATGGCATAACCCGATAACAGTAAGTACCCCAAGGTGTAGTGAAGGCGGTTTTCTCGGCATCTTCTTCATCCATCAACACCTGATGATATCCAGCGTAACAATCTACGAAAGACTGTATCTCATGTTTGGCACAATTATCAAGAAGGATGTGGATGTTGGGCAATGAGAAATTGTCTTTGGGACT
The DNA here is from genome assembly GCF_000715075.1 of Nicotiana tabacum. NCBI lineage: Eukaryota > Viridiplantae > Streptophyta > Magnoliopsida > Solanales > Solanaceae > Nicotiana > Nicotiana tabacum. The sequence goes on from NC_134086.1 coordinate 54,707,525, forward strand.
TGCCCTATTCAAATCTCGATAATCCACACATACCCAAGTCTTCCCATCTTTCTTCGATACTGGAACTACATCCGCCAACCACGTAGTCTACTGGACTACCCGGATTACTCCTGTTTTCAACTGCTTGGTGATTTCTTCTTTGATCTTATCACTGACATCAGTCTTGAACTTTCTCTGCTTCTGTTGAACTGGAGGACAATCAGGGTAAATTGGCAATTTATGCACCACTAGATCAACACCTAATCCTGGCATGTCATCGTATGACCAAGCAAACACATCTTTAAATTCAAAAAGGAGTTGAATTATCGCGTCTCGCATTTTCTCGTCCGTGTGAATGCTTATTCTGGTCTCTCGGATTTCTTCAGGAGTTCCCAAATTAACCGGTTCAGTGTCATTCAAATTCGGCTTAGGTTTATTCTCAAAGTGTTCCAATTCTCGATTTATTTCCCTAAAAGCCTCTTCTTCGTCATATTTCGGTTCTTGGTTCATTATTTCACAATTAAACAGCTCGTTGGGATCTGGGCGTGAAGTCCGCAAGCATGTCATATTATTTAAAGCCGCATTATTATAACTGAAAGGAAAAGATAAAGGAAAAATTGCAGAAATTAGAATAAAGGAAAAAAAATGAGGAAATACTAATTTTATTCCTTGGAATTTGGGAAGATAACAAGGTTTATAACTCAGGAATTCAAAACAGGAATTTAAAGAAAAACATCCGAGTAACATCCTGGGATAACTCGTGATGCAGGAAAGGTGGCAGGACAGGTCTACCCGGATTCCTGCCTAGTTGGGAATGGTGTGGCCTCCCAATTCTGAAGCTTAGCATTTGGCCCCACATATAGCATCTCGGCGGTGCTTGTGCCTTCTCTCGGTTGAACCATGTGAGTTTCGTAGAGCATTCCTCTCATTGACCCACATATCTATTGAATTTGGGAAGATAACAAGGTTTATAACTCAGGAATTCAAAACAGGAATTTAAAGAAAAACATCCGAGTAACATCCTGGGATAACTCGTGATGCAGGAAAGGTGGTAGGACAGGTCTACCCAGATTCCTGCCTAGTTGGGAATGGCGTGGCCTCCCAATTCTGAAGCTTAGCATTTGGCCCCACATATAGCATCTCAGGGGTGCTTGTGCCTTCTCTCGGTTGAACGATGTGAGTTTCATAGAGCATTCCTCTCATTGACCCACATATCTATTCGATCTCTTCGGCCGTAAAAGCCTCGCCGTCTTCTTCTTCAATGTATTTTGGTCCGACGAAAGTCTCGTATAAATGTGGCAATGGTCGAGGCAGCTTCCAACCCTCATTTTTCCTCTTCTTTACCCACTCTTCATCTTTTGGAGTGGGTTGAAAACCTATCCCAAAAAGTTTCTTAGTGGAAGGCAAAGTGATGGGTTCCGTTATTCCTTGCAGCGTTCGTCCAAGCCCTTTCCCTGGTCTGAATCCACGTCGGATCATTTCTTTAGCCACCATGATTGAGGCGTTGGACAGGAAAGGTTGGGGACAAGGTTTTCCTTCTTCATATTGCTCTTCCAACACAACTTCGAAAGCCTGATAGACTGTGTGCTCACTCCCTTCCCTGCTTCAAGATATGGGATAGATGGGTCCCGATAAATAGACTGTTCATCTTCTCCGTGGACCACAATTTCCCGATATTCATATTTAAACTTCACCATTTGGTGGAGAGTGGAAGGTACAACCCCTGCCGCATGAATCTAAGGTCTTCTAAGGAGAAAATTGTAAGAAGTATCCATATCAAGTACCTGGAAAGTTATTTCGAACTCCACCGGTCCTATAGTCAATACCAAGTCTATTTCCCCGAGGGTGTCCCTCTTGATGCCATCAAAAGCCCTTACGCAGACATTGTTGGGGCGAATTCTTCCAGTCCCAGTTTCCATTCTCTGTAGCGTGGAGAGCGGACAAATGTCAACACTCGAACCTCCATCCAACATTTCCCGCTTGACGTAGTAGTCTTCGAACTTAACTGTCAGATGTAAAGCTTTGTTGTGGAGCCACTCCCTCCGGAGGTAAATCGTTCTTGCTAAAAGAAACCTGATTAACTGCGAAGAACCTTTCCGTCATTCGTTCCAATTGTTCAACTGAAGTCTCAGCCGGTATATACGCTTCGTTCAGGGTTTTGAGCAAGATCTTCTGATGTTCGGCCGACCTCATTAGCAGAGATAGCATAGACACTTGCTCGGGGCACTTGCGTAACTGCTCCACCACTTCGTAGTCGGGCATTTTCATCTTTTGGAAGAAAACTTCCGCTTCTTCAACCCTTACAGGCTTCTTGGGTGGGAAGCGCTTACGTGTGGCATTGTTTAACTCTTGGGTGTCTGAATATCTTCCAACGAAAGTATTCTCTGGAAGTTCCCCCGTGACTTCCCTGCCTTTGTATGTAACCAATGTTCTTTGATAGTTCTATGGTACTGTGGACGGGTCTGTCATTGGCTTCTGTGGTACGCGTCCGATAACCACTGGCTCATTCAGCCGAGGTGGTTTAATCGTCCCCCGGACCACATAGGCCCCTTTCGGTACGTATATTGGTTTTGCCCTTCTAACTTCGAATCTCTGCGGCTTCTCTGATCGACCTCATGGAATATAAAGAACTTCATTCTTCACGGGCACCATCGTCACTATCTTTGTCTCGGCCTTCTCTTCAAGCTCAACCTTGACAGGACCAGTCTTCTTTTCCCCCTTTTCTTACTTCGGGGCCACTTTAGGCTTTCTCCCTGTATCGAAAATGGCGATTATAGCTTTCAAGGCGGGATCAAACTCCTTGTCCTCACAGATCATCCCAATCAACGGCCCATTATTGTGAGCGGGCAACGGATTGTTGGTCACGTTTGGGACCTCCTCGTCCCTCAATACTATCTTTCCCTGTTCTATTAAGTTCTCTACCGCCCTTTTTAAAGTCCAACAATCATTGGTATCATGCCCTTCTGCTCCTGAATGATAAGCACACCTGACACCGACTTTGTAAGCAGGTGATGCTAGATTGTGCCTCGTCTGAGGGACTGGTTGCAGGAAACCCATCTGGACTAGCTTTGGGAATAAGGTAGAATACGGTTCACCAATGGGTGTGAAGGTCCGTCTTCTGGGTGGTTCTTGAGGGCGGAAGTTATTTTGAGGTGGTTGTGGATTATAGTGGTTTTGTTAAGGAGGCTGATTTCTGGGAGGTGGAGCTTGGCCTCGATTGGCTTGTTGCGGTGGCTGGACATAAGGCTGGGTATTCATGACCATGTAGGGTTGAGGAGCATAGGTCACATTTTGGTGGGGGTAGTAATGTTGTGGGGTTCTTTCTGGAAAATGGGGCCTGGGATTACGATATTCTCTTGCTTCTGATGCCGTCATGGACGTCTCTTCCTTTTTCTTCCCTCTTGCCATTCCTCCGGACCCGCTTTGGACGGCTTGGGAGGTTGCCCTTATGGTTGCCTGACTCAAAATCCTACCCGTTTTCAAACCATTCTCTACCATCTCCCCGATCTTGATCGCTTCCGCGAAAGGCTTTCCCATGGCTGACATCATGTTTTGGAAGTAGTCTGATTCTTGGGCCTGGAGGAAAGTAGTGACCATTTCTATCTCGTCCATGGGAGGTTTTACCCTTGATGCTTGCTCACGCCATTTAATAGCATATTCTCTGAAGCTTTCCGAGGGTTTCTTCTTCAAGTTTGACAAAGAATTCCTGTCCGGTGCGATGTCAATATTATACTGAAATTGTCTTACAAAATCTCTGGCGAGATCATCCCAAATATGCCATCGAGATATGTCTTGGTCCATATACCATTCTGAGGCTATTCCTACTAAGCTTTCTCCGAAGTATGCCATCAACAATTCTTCTTTGCCGCCGGCTCCACGCAATTGGTTGCAATACTTCTTGAGGTGAGCAATGGGATCTCCATGCCCATCATATTTCTCAAACTTTGGTGTTTTGAACCCTGACGACAAATGTACATATGGGAACGTACACAGATCACTATAGGAAACACTCTTCTGCCCGCTTAAACCTTGCATATTTTTCAAACTCTGCTCGAGGCTCCTCATTCTTTTTGCTATCTCATCTTGTTCAAAAGCTTTGGGATTTTGGTCTTGCCCAGACGCAAACTCGTATTGAGGTTGTTGAGGATTAGTGTTGGTGGTAAACCGAGTTGGTTCCAGTGAGAAGGATGGTGCTTGAAATGTGAATGAGGAAGAGTCAATATTTGGCCTGTGCGTAGCGGGTTGTGCCACGATTGGACAGGGCTGTGCGGTGAATATGTTTGCAGCTACATCTGTAGTTGTCATCCGGGGATAAGACTCAGAGGGTGATCCAGCAGAGTGGGCTGAAATGGCCGGGTACCCGAATGGGGTAGTTGGATAGTTTATGGGGACGTTGGAAGTCCCACTTGTCCTAGAGAACAACTCGGGGAATCCAGGGATTACACTCGGTGGCTCTTTTCCGTTATTCCAGTCATCCAACATTTCCAACATACGGAGCCGCAAGATTCTGTTTTCCTCAACAGTTGCTGACTCGGGAGTTGGGATGGCCGAGATGGAACTCTCCTCGGAGACAGGATTGTCGGCAAAGGAATTTCTGAAGACATCTCTATACTTCCCTTTGATATCGTGAAGTAAGTGTGAATACTTCCTCTCGACTTAGTGACGGGCAACTGAACACTTCCTTTCGACCTCGTAAAGTATGAATGAGAGGCCAGACCTCCACCAAACCAAACCACCTTTTCTAAAAACCTGGACTTAGCAGCAAACAAACGGTTAGTTTGAAACAAATAACAGACAGGTAATCTCACGTTGGGTGTGATGCACCTATACAGTTAAGTGAATTTCTACATGTTTGCATCGATGACATGCGTCATTCCGGCTTCTCTTTAGGCTTTCCTTTATTTATCATATATTTTTTATTGTTATTTTCATTATTTGCAGTTAAAATGTGACCGGATCCGATGAGGATTGCCTACATATCACGATGCTGTGTGAATCAGATCATTGCGTAGTTCGAAAACAAATGAGTGTAAAAGAAGCACACATTTTTTATTACTGAAACAATCTATTACAAACTAACATTTTTGAAAAAGGGGAAAACAACAAGATTTGAAATAAATACAAACTCAACAACTACTGATACACCCTGATGCGAAAAGACGGACAGAAGATGCTAAGATACAGACTCGACCTATAAATACATTAAAGTTTCAAGAATTGGTGCCCGCGGGGCATCGTTCGTCCTCGCCGCGGTCTTAGGTGTGAGGTCCCTTTCAAGTTGTTCCAGCTTATACATGGTGTGCTTGACATAAATCATCACTGCCGAGAGAACGGTAATGCTGGTCATGTTTTCACATTGTAGACACCTCCTGATGATGGCATGGGCAATGGTCTTAATCTTATCCCTGGTTTGCCTCTTTTCTTTGAATAGGCGCTCTATTTGATCATTACGGGCTGTCATAATCCGAGAATCCTGGAGATATTGATTTTGCCACTACTGAATTTCTACTTCCATTTGGGCTAGGAGCTTGTGGCAACGTCTATTTTCAGCTTCAAAGGTTCGAGTTTGCTCAGCTGCTCTGTCCTCAAGAGTGACCACCTTTTTCTTCAAATTGGCAATGGTTTGCTCGTGATCCCTTTTCAACTGCTGCAGGTATCGGTTATGTTTTTTTGTCCTTCTTGCCCAGTGTGCTTCGAGTCCCGCTATGGTATTTTCAAGATTTTATGACTCACTCCGGCACTCCCCAATTTCCATCCTTAAACCTTTTATCAATCGTTCATCCGACCGGCTCCTTTGTTGGTTATCAGCGGCTATCCTTATCTGCTGGATCTAGGCCCTGAGCATCTCGTTTTCTTGGGCCAACCTGTTCTTTTCTCCCAGATCAGTAGCAACTTGCACGTTGTGCTCATATTTTAGACCTTCGACTTGTCTCTTTAATTTGCTGATTTTGACGCGATAGCCTCTTTCCTTTGCTAACCAATCCCATTGCTTTTGTGATGACTCGGCAAAATTCAGGATGTGGGGTCTTTTAGCCGGCCTTTCGTGTTCAAGTTCTCTTCTGTACCATGCAAGGTAACCTGGCGCCGTTTCACTTTTGGCCCGATCCTGCACACAAGTATCCGCTTTCAAACATTGACATTCATTCCAGATCTGGCGGACTTTTGCTTCAGGAAATTGTCCGTCAGGGCTAATCTCAATTGTTTGAGCACTAAGATCTTCCTCGTGTGGCACTATCTGGCATCTCCCGAGTTGTCTCAAAACTCGATAGGGTGCGTAAGGCTGAATGCTCTTGAGTCCCATCAGTAGGAAGTGAGTTCTAGCGGCTGGCATATACATGACCTCATCAACAGGCAACCATCCCAGTATCCACTGTATTTAGCTGGCAGTGAGATTCTGAAAGAATGAAGTCCATGCCATAACTCTTTCGGGCAGACTGACCTCATTGGTTCTCGTGTAAAACTCTTCTATGCAAGTTTTCTTCGAGGAACCATGGTCAAAAGCTCGGAACGATGGCAGAGATGTTCAGTCATCCATATTTGTAGCAGTAAGTTACACCCTTCGAAGAAGTTCCCCCAGGCTTTGCAGGCTGTGAGAGTTCGAAAGATATCAGATACCACCATAGGCGCGAGAGTACTTTCATTCTGAGTGAGCAAAGTACTGACGACCCCGGATATTTTCAGATCGATATTTCCGTCTTTCCTCGGAAATAGCAGAAGGCCCAAAAATGTTATCATGAAAGCCACCCGTCTATGCTCATCCCACTTCTGACGGTTACCTTTGCTGCATAGCTTGTTAACCGGATTATTGAATCCTCCTACATGACCATATATGTCGTATATAAAGCATGGATTACAAAAACCTGTGGCCAAATCTAGGTTATGGACTGTCCTGGGTATCTTTAGTGAGTCTAGAAATCGATGCACCGTGACAGCTCTTGGGGCAACCAGGTATTTTCGCCTTAATGAAAGTTCAGCATTTCCAATGTACCCAGCTATTTCCTCCAGAGTCGGGGTGAGTTCAAAATCGGAGAAGTGGAAGACATTGTGCACTGGGTCCCAGTAGGTGACCAAAGCTCTTATGATATCTCTCCGAGGCTGGATTTCCAATAAACCTGTGAGACCTTTCAGATATTTCTTCACCTCATCTTTCCCTTCAACACCTAGATCATTCCACCATAGCCGCAACTTGATAGGGATTTTAGTCATTATCGAAAAGCGTTCATTTTGCATTATGCTCATCCTGCACATTTATTAAGGTGACTTAAGCAAAAATGATTTGACTCAAAAATGATTTGACTATATTTTAGAAAGAAAGATCCGATTTTCGACCACGGCCTTTCAGCACTTCGGGGATGAAGATTTTAAGGCTGTGAGGGTCAACCGACCAAAACTCTAAAAGATGATCGAAAGTGGCCGTTTATGCAAAGTCAGCCTTCCGCCGTCCCTTTCGGGAATATTTGGCTATCTTTGACAAAAACAATCACTTGATTTATTTATGACTCTTTTGTTTTTTTTAGAATGGTGATCCGACATTGGGAACATGGCCTCGCGAGCCTCGGGGACGAGGATCCTAAGGCCATTGGGCAATTTGGTCACAAAAATAAAAATGACCAAAATGGTTGTTTATGCAAAGTCAGCCTTCCGGCGTCCCTTTCGGGAACATTCGGCTATTCTTGATAAAACGACATCACCCGGCTCATTTATGACGAAATTAAAATTCTAACATTTTGGCTATTTTTGAAAAAGGGGAAGTTGGACCCGATGAGGGTTGCCTACGTATCTCGCACCCTGTGAGAATCAAACCGGCGTAGTTCGGGCGGATCAGGAATAGGGGAAATAAACTAACCCCCCCCCCCTTTTTTGAATAAAATCTTTTAAAGAAAAGGAGAAAATATTTTTTTTTGGATTTTTATATTTTTTTGTTTTTTTTATTTATTATTTTTTGAAAAGAGACGAAGACTAAAGAAATATTTTTTCTTTGAATTTTAAACTTCTTTTCACTTCTCTTTTTTTGAAACTTCGAAAAATCTTTTAAGGAAGTATTTGGACTATTAGTCTGAATTTATGAAAGAGATACTACAAAAGAAAAAATATTTTTATATTTTTTTTTTGAATTTTGAACTTTCCCCTTTTTTTATTTTTAAACAAATACTTTTTTTTGGATTTTGAAAGTTATTAAAAGTAATTTTTTTTTGTTATATATGTTTTTTTTAATAAATCAAACTAAAAGACAAATTTTGTTTTCATTTTTTTTTTTGAAGAAAATTTCGGCGAGGTTTTGACACTACTTGGACATTGGTTTTATTTTTCTAAAAATAAGTAATTATCTCCCTACGCTGCTATTTTTCTTTTCCTTTTTGAATTTTTTTTCAGAAACCGGTCAGCATGCAAATCTGAAGCAAATAAATGCGCAAATCAAACGGGATGCATCAGGATGGTCTTTTTCATTTCGGGTTGCTTGTCCTAGACGGACCCAACCCCTGTGTTGAGTCCCCTATGTCAAATGCAACGTGATGCAAATAAGCGTTCCTACTAGGGATCCGGCATGAGTTTTTGTTATACTAGGTTTATAACCTAGGTATTTGTTCTAGACTGTGTACCCGAGCGGACAACTCGAGTCGAGGAGGGGACTATGTACCGGGGACCCGCGAGATCGTCCGGCTTTGTAACTTGTCCGGCCTCTTTCTTATTTCAGGGTATGACACTAACAGAATAGGGAGTCTTGACCAGCAAGCTCCTCCCCGGAGGTAAGAAGAGAAGGGTTTCGGCACAGTTTATATACAGTTCAGATAATATCAAAGCGGTAAAAGACAACATTTAGCACGTTATGCCCAAACATGTAATAAAGATCAGATAATAAAGCCAAATATAACAATTATTCTAAGCTCGAATTCTGAACCTTGAACTAACATTCTGGGTTCTAATCCCCAGCAGAGTCGCCAGAGCTGTCACACCTCCTTTTTGCGCGCCCGCCCCGAAGGGTAAATGCGCGAGGGAGTTTTTCCAATTTAAGTGACAATATTCGAAATGGGATTATTTATTTAATTCAGAGTCGCCACTTGGGAAAGGTTTGACTTTTGGTGTCCCAAGTCACCGGTTTATCTTGAATCCCAATTCGAGGAAAATATTCGACTTTCCAAATGAAATCTGCGAACCAGAAATTCTAAGTAAGGAATTCTGTTGACCCGAGGGAAGGTGTTAGGCACCCCCGAATCCCGTGGTTCTAGCACGGTCGCTTAAATTATTATAATGGCTAAATATCTGATTTTAATACATGTCATAACTTGTATGCTTTTATTAAGTTAAACCGCTTTTATTATTATTTATTTATTATGGAATTGCAACGTCGTGAAAAATGCATTTCGAACCACGTCGCAATCAATGCGCCCGCGGTTGTTAATACATCCCAACTCCGTTGAGATTTTGATTTGGGTCACATAAATGCGCACCCGAATTTAAGAATGTAATTTAGCTAAGTCGCGCCTAAAGAGTCTAGCGCGTTATTATCTTGGGGAAGGCTGTGAAATTCACTAAACAGTCCATCCCAAATTCTAAGTATTTTTATTATGACCAATTATTGAGGGCCCCGCAATTTACATTTTTATTTGGCGAGGCTCGTCTCATTTTATTTAAAGGTCAATCCTAAAGCGACTATGGTTCCCCTATTTATTTGTCTCTAAAAAAATGAAGAAAAAGGTCCTAGTTAGTCGTTGTTTAAGAAATGTTATACTTAGGCCCATTGAATTCATACAAGTCTGAATATTAAACCAAATTGGGCCTCGAATACAGCCCCATTTAAAAGAATCCTTGCCAGTCATAAACCAAAGGCCAGCCCATCATGGGACTGGGTCTCCTGTGAGAGGCACCGAAGTCCAACAGCCCAAGGATGGACTGTTGCTAGTTTTTATATTTGAACAAATACACATTAACATCTTAATTTCAAAACATTCCAATAATTGCAATTGGTAACAAGGAAGAGCATTCCAATTTTAGGGCCTCAAATGAATGAACTAAGCTGAGTAATTTAACTAAATGATTTTATCTATAGCTTATTCGAACTATTTAACGGCTTAATTTCAAAATAGTGTATAAAATTTAGCAAGAAAGCATTATTAAACATAATTCTCCAAACATCCGTGACTTTGAAATTAAAATTATTAAACCAAAAGGTTATCCAGCTAGACTTAAGCACATGTCCATACACTAGTTAACAAGTCTATTTCCAACTGTCATTAGACACACGAGGCGAACTCGATTCTATTACTAGCTACATTCTAACTCAAATTTTAAAACCAAATTGTGTCACAGCCCATCCAGATTAACAGTATAACAGCTTGATGTCATGAAGACATTTGACTACTAAGAATGATGTGAACTAGGCTGAATCAAAATCAATGTCAACTAATAGAGGGTATGGAGAAAAATTTCACAACTTAACTAGTTTGAACTCAGTTTTCAGCCTACTACAATCAACAAATTCACAGTCCAAAAATAAAGTTCTAATTATTTTACAACACCTAAATGTCCCCGTAAAAGTAATGTAATTATAGCCCAATAACAGTTGAGATCTTCTGAAATCACCCAAATCCAAAGCAATTGCAATTTCGATTGATATGGACATACAACGAGGCAAGTATATTAAAACAACTTTCACTTCATCTCACTCTCAAAATTGGAAATCTACATCAAAGTCTTGAAGTGTACCTGGATTCGAAATAGAGGAGAAGTAAAGGATCAATTTGACAGGAGCAACACAGCAACAACAGCTCAACAATGATTTAGCAACCAGAAATGTTTGACAACCAGACGGAAACCAACAAAACAAACAACCAACCATTTGAAATGCCCCCAAACAAACTCGACAGTGAGCTTAAGTTGCTTAATGAAACTTGTTGGAACAACACTTAACCAAAAACCAAACCAGGCAGATCCAAATATACTCAATCAAACTGCCAAATACTCCTAAATGTTGCTGAAATTAAAGGGAGATAGATTTTAGAGAGGTTTTTGATGGCTGAAACTTTTGGAGTTTACAGGGGTGTCCTCTTATCTTTTTTTTTTCTCTGATCCCCCTCTCTGAAAACCCTTGGTCTCCTTTTATATCCCTATAGAAGGGAAGAACCTCCTTTAAAGACAGGCTACCCAGGGCTTAAAATAAGCCTTAAAGGCTGTCATCTCCACTTAGGATTGTCTAGGCATGGGGTTTTCTTCTACTTTAAACTGCTAAAATTCAGAAAAGCAGTGGATACCCTACTGTACAGCAGGTTCCACTACTATTTTCATGTGCATTTTCAGCCTTTTACTATTAAACTCATCTTACACCTGACTTCTTATCTGTAAAACTGTAATTACACGCAATAAACACACAGAATCAAATTTGACCAAATAAATATCTGGATGAGATGGACAGAATAGTCGACACAAACTGAAAACAAATCGAACTGACATTTAAACACATGAACAAACATTAACAAAACAAACAACATGGAGCTGACAAGGAAAAGAAAAAGGAGAAATACCTTAAAGAATTGAAAATCAGACGACCTTGTCTCGGATTTTGAATCGAACCTCTTTTGAGGTTGAACGGACTTTAATCGAAGTGTTCTCAACTGAGAACACTTCGATTAAGGTCTATTAGACCCCAACCCTCTCGTTTAATTGGACAAAACCCTCAGATTCTGGATTTCTAGGGTTCTTAGGGCTAATTTGGGACTCGGGGTTTTCTGGTTAGATTTGGACCAAACCAAGCTTGGTTTTGTCACGAGGGAGGTCAGGGGGTACCTGGTATGGATTTGGGGGGGTTTGGCATAGGTTGGGGTCCGGCTCGAATCTTCAAACGAAGATTCGAGACGGTGGGGGAAGATTCGAGACCCAACGGTTTGTAGATCCATGTCCAAGGGGTCGAGGTGTACTAGGGGTGTTAGTCTGGTGGTCACCGGCATCGTTGCCGCCAGGTTTACGGTGATGTAAAGGAGGGGCGGCGCTAGGGTTCTAAGGGGTTTGGGTTCAGTCTCTGAAAGAGACGAAGATGAAGGAGGGGGGTCTGGATTAGGGCGCGGGGGTGAGAGGGGAAGGCTTATATACGGGACGGGGGGTTGAATTTTGGCCGTTGGATCATCGATGATCAACGGCCTTGATCTTTCCACTTAAGGGGACGGCGTCGTTTGGCCTCAGAGGAGACTGGATCGGTTTTGACGGGAATGGGTCGGTCTATAAGGCGTGTTGGAGACCGTAGGATTGAACAAGATGGACGGCTCCGATTAAACATCCTTATACGACGTCGTTTGGTTTAAAATGGGAGTTGAATTGGACCGTTAGATATGTTTGATCAACGGTCCAGATCTGATAGGCCTTAAACGACATCGTTTGGTGAGGCCATATAGATCAGGGAACCGGACTGGGTCATGAAATGAATTGGGCCTGATTCTTGGTCTCAAATTTAAGCCCAAATTCGGATTTCTTCAATTTTGAACTTCTTTTTCCTTCTTTTAATTTCTAATTTAAACACAATTCCTAATTAAATTGTAAAATCAAAATAAAACTACACAAATATTAATTAACACTTAACAACAATTATCACACACATTAAACATTTAATTAACATAAAATCACTCAATGACGACAAATAGAATAAAAATGCATATTTTTTGTGATTTTTCCTTTTAAAACCAAATTATGGTTTGATTAATTCCTAACAGTAGAACGATATGCTAAACTTACACGCGACATATATTTTTGTATTTTTATTTGACCAAACTAAACAATCACACACAAAACTACAAATAACTACAAAAAATGCCACGTAAATTCCAAAAAATTGTACAACAAGACCATTTGTTTTATTTTTCGATTTCTTTTGGAGTAATTGTCGTGTAAACAAAAATCACATGCTCACAGGCGTGGTATGATATTGTGTAGCCTCGTGCTATGGCACTGAGACGTTAGAAATTATTTCTTCATTTGGTGTATTATATTTGAGGCATTATGTATGCTGTCGTGGACTCGTTGGGGTATTTAGTTAATTTCCTTGTCACGACTCTAAACCCAGACTCAGTCGTGATGGCACCTCTCATGAAAACAAGGCCAGCCAACTAGTCCCAATTCAATTTTTAAACAGTAAAACCTTAATAAACAGTCTAAGCATGAGTAAATAAACCAAAGACTAAGCAAAAGATTTTATAATGTGCGGAATACATCCCAAACAGCCTGATACCGGGGTGTCACAAGTCACGGGCATCTACTAGGGTCTCAATACAGCTGAAAAGTCTGAAATGTGCAAAATAAGGATTAATGAAATAAGGAGGGAGAAAAGCAGTGCTATGAATGCCGACATCTACCTTGCTAAACTCTGATGACTCTGCCTCTGATCAGCTAATACCCGCTACCGAGTTCAGAAATACCTGAATCTACATACAATGTGCAGGGAGTAAAGTGAGTACTCCAACTCAGTGAGTAATAATCATAACTAAAGTCTGAATGGTAAGAAATAACGAAAAGTACATCAACATGATGTATAGAAGCAGTACAAAACAAGTAAGAAAACAATGAAGCTGTAAAATCTCTTAAAAACATCTTAGCTCAATTTAACTTCATTGAAAATGATTTTTCAACAGTTACGCAAATGAATGCAAAATAATTAATGCAGATAAGCACAGAAAATCCGCCCCTTAGGCACAAATACACAATTAAACAGGTAAATGACAGGCAAATAAGAAAGATAAGCACATAAGGTTCGCCCATCGTGCACAGTGTGAACAATCCGCCCCTCGAGCAATATCTCAGAACAATACCAGCCCCTCAGGCAATCACATTGAACAATATCAGTCCCTCGGACTATATCTCACATCACAATGGGTACCCGCGCTCACTAGGGGTGTGCAGACTCCTGGAGGGGCCCCTTACGGCCCAAGCACAATATCAAGCCATCTCATGGAATCATTTCTAGGCTCTCGGCCTCATATCAACAAGCCAACTCGTGGCGTACATATCTCAGGCCCTCAGCCTCATAATCAAAATCCGTGTATCACCAGCCCAACTCAAACGATATCCTCACAACACAGGCCCTCGGCATTCAACCCAAATAATGATGATAGCAAATAAATTTCAGTCAAATACGCGGTAAATCATCAATTGGGACGGACCAAGTCACAATCCCCAATAGTGTACGACCCCACGCTCGTCATCAAGCGTGTGTCTCACTTTAATATAGCACTACGATGTACAATCTGAGGTTTCAAACCCTTAGAACATCATTTACAATCATTACTCACCTCGATCCGGTCCAACCTCCAGCCCGCGATGCCTTCGTCCGCAAAAATCGACCTCCGGATGCTCCAAACCTAGACACAATCAGTACATAATCATTAAAATATGCAAAGGGAATGATGCACACTCGAAAATATCCAATTTCTATCCAAATCCTGAAATTGCTCAAACCCGGCCCCCGAGCCCACGTCTCGAAACTCGATAAAATTAATATCAATGGAATCCTCATCCTCTCACGAGTTCATACATATCAAATGTACCAAAATCCGACCTCATCTGGTCACTCAAATTCTAAAAATTTACTTTCCAATTTCAAGCCCTAAATTCCCAACTCTTCCTCTAATTTCCCCCAAATTTTCATGATTAAACAATGATATAATCACCATAAATACAAGGTATAAAGCCCAAGTAGCTTACTTCTATGGATACACTTGATCCCCTCTTGAAATCACAGCTTGGAGCTCCAAAATCACACAATAATGGTGAACAAATGACTGAAAATTGCGAAGGGGCATTTCTATACCTTCTGCCCAGCTCTTTCGCACCTGCGATCCTATAAGCGCATTTGCGCCTCCGCTTCTGCGGATTTCACTTAGGACACCAGGGCCCGCATCTGCGCTCAATCCACGCACCTGTGGAACCACATTTGCGGTCTCTCGCCCGCTTCTGCGAAAATCACTAAACAACCGAAATTACGCATCTGCGAAAATCACTAAACAACCGAAATTACGCATCTGCGATCACACTTCCGCATCTGCGGCTCCGCATCTGCGGTCCACATATCCGATTCTGTGGTTCCTACTCCTCAATCCCTTTTCCATTTCTGTGACTAAAACTCCGCTTATACGGAGCCGCACCTGCGGTCCCCAATCCGTAGGTGCGAAAATACCAAAAGCAGCAAACTCAGTAGCTGCAACAAAATCCAAACTTCTCTGTCACCCATCTGAAATCACACTGAGGCCCGCGGGACCTCAACCAAAATCACCAACATATTCTAATACCTTATTCAATCTTGTTCCAATCATCGAAACACCTCAAACAACATCAAATCACCAAAAACTCATCAGATTCAAGCCAAACTTTATAAAATCTTCTAAACTTCGCTTTTGATCAAAAACCCAACCAAACCACGTCCGAATGACCTGAAATTTTTCACAAACATCCCAAATGACACAACGGAACAACTACAACTTCCGGAATTCCATTCTTACCTCTATATCAAAATCTCACCTATCAATCGTAAAACGCCGAAATCTCAATTTTACCAATTCATGCCTAAACCTTCCACGGACTTCGAAAATACATTCCGATCACGCTCCTAAGTCCCAAATCACCTAACGGAGCTAACCAAATCATAATAATTCCGATCCAAGATCATCTACAAACAAGTCAAATCCTGGTCAAACCTTTCGAATTACAAGATTCAAACTAAGAACTGTTCTTCCAAATTTCATGCTGATTACCCTGAAAACCAAAACCAATGATTTACATGAGTCATAATACATCACACGGGGCAAGTCATGCCCGAGAACTGGCGAGCCAAGTGCAAAATCTCAAAACGACTGGTCAGGTCATTACATCCTCCCCCACTTAAATATACGTTCGTCCTCAAACGTGCCTAGAGTTGTTCCAAAATCCAACCAATCTCTGAATAACCCTACCATGCATATACCTGGGGGTGATCCCACATCACCCTCTCTCATATAGGTCTGATAAGACATTGTAACTGAAATTTCACATCCCAATCTAGCCCATAAACCATAGAACCACATTTCCAATTTTGAAATCATCAATACGATCAGAATCTCACATTTATACTGTGAATAAGTCCGAACAAGCTATAACAAACCATATCTACTATCTCAGGTGCAATCACATGATATACCACATAACTCAAACATTTGTAGTAATAACTTCTAATCACAGCAGTTGTACACAACACCCGAATACCGATAG